>NC_081407.1:233010348-233310348 GCF_030272615.1 Cryptomeria japonica
GAAGGCCCCACTAGAACCGTGTCTGAACTTCTATCACTGTTTTATACATAGAAATAAGTGAATTTTTTGTTTTTGCATGATTTCAAATGATTGAATTGTTGTTCTTATTAGTTTTGTCAATAGTATTGTGATTGTTTAATAGTTTTATTCCAAAAAATAGTGATAAGATGCATATTTATGGTTATTTTTTTGTTTATGAACTTTTGTTTACATATATATGTAATATGATTTTATTTAGGACAACTGATATCAACATTTGGAAAGAACAAGCGAGGACCGATGGAACAACGAGAGGCTGAAAAGGAAAGAGAAAGGCAATGTATGAAGAAATTACATGACATAAGAACAATGGGAGAAGAAGGTATGTCATCCTCAACATCTCAATTCGATTTACCAAATGAACATAATGCACCTAATGCAATTGAAGAAGAGACATTTGATTTACAGTATGAACCTAA
This sequence comes from Cryptomeria japonica, assembly GCF_030272615.1. Taxonomy (NCBI): domain Eukaryota; kingdom Viridiplantae; phylum Streptophyta; class Pinopsida; order Cupressales; family Cupressaceae; genus Cryptomeria; species Cryptomeria japonica. The sequence continues at coordinate 233,010,807 of NC_081407.1, forward strand.
TGCAATTGAAGAAGATACCGCATTGAATAATCAATTAAATGATGAACATACACCTTCTCTATTTGATGAATTGAATGTACATAATGCATCGATGTTAACACCTCCTAGAATCATTCGTAGGAAACCAAAGTATCTAATTGACATTGATAAGAATATATTAAAGCGAATGCCCAATAAAATTAATGAATAAACTTGTAGGAGAATGGTTAAAAGAATATGGTAAAACTATTTTGAAAAATTAAATCAAACCACAAGATGTCAATTAATTGTTCAAATGATTAAAAATTTGAATTTTAGAGAGACAATGAAAATTCTAGGCCTAAGATAATCTGAAAGTAATTGTGAAAAATCTATTTGATGCATATCAAGATATTGGTTCAAAATCATGTACTAAAGATTCTAATGCTACTCGACGTGTCATTCCATCAACCATAGCGAGCAAGAAAATAAAAAAAGATCGTTTGATAAGCAAAACAAGTAAGTCATTAAACATTAGTAGAACAACTTTAAGTAAAGCATTAAAGAGGTGGGAAAAAATAGAGGAACCTAACAATAATTCTCTTTGGGCATTCTCGGGTAGACTACCACGCAAAGACAAGGTTGTTGACGCACTAAGAACATTAATTAAATTTTTTTGGCATGACAACACAAGAGTTTCGCCCAGCCAAAGAGATGTTGTTAGAAGGCAAATTGGGTCTACAAATCGTGAGCCACATGCCAAACACTATTTGGATATGACTCAAACTAAATTTTATGAAAGATTCCTTCAAAATTTTCCTCAAATAAGAATTTCTCAAAGATTTTTTGAAACAGCAAAACCTTTTTACATTAAGATTTAATCATGTACACACCACGTGTTGTTGTAGGATGCATATTGAATTTTTCATGCACTATGATATTTTTGGTCATATTTGTTCTACTTTGTACACTAATGATGTTTTGCAGGAATGCAATATACAATAACCTCCTAAGTCGGTAAGAGAATTTATTCCAAGTGTGCTATGTAATAGACATGATGGTTGCATTTATTATAAGATGCCTTGTTTGGAAGGTTCTTGTGCTATATGTGGTGGTTTGCAAAGTTTACCAAGATGCGTACATTTGGAGACCACACATGAAATTGGTACAAAACTAGTTTCTTTTGGAGAATACAAGACAGTCACATATGGAGTTAAAGATGGAAAAGATTTGAAGAGATGTGTGCTAGTGAAAAATGATATGTGTAGCTGAATTTATGAAAATGTTTCAAGAGAAACTAGTTTATGAGTACATAATGCATACACATAGAGCTAGATGGTTAGATGAGCAATTCAAGTTATGTAAGGAAACATTTCCTCTTGAAACCATTGTCTCTATCATTTATTTCTCTAAAAATTATACACTACAACCTCAAAATGAAGTGCAATCTATGTATTATCACTCTACACAAGTTTCTATTTTTGTACACATAGCATTCATGCATGCAAATGATAGCATAGAGGAGGATAGAAAGGTTGTAAGGGAGTATCACTTCTACATAAGTGATGATCTTACTCATTCATCGGAGTTTGTACAAGGACGCTTTAAAGTTTTCTATTATAGTTTAAGGAAAAGGAACATACGATACAATCGACACTCAATATGGTTAGATAATTGCATCACACAATTCAAGAATGCAAGAATGTTTTATTGGTTGACAAGGATACATATGACAAGCAGTGTACAACATTTTTGGAATTTCACTAAGGCTAGACATGGTAAGGGAGAGCACGATGGTGCAGGAGCATGTGTGAAAAGAGCCATAGCTAGAGAAGAATTGAAGTACGAAGGTGGTGCTGAGTTGATAGATGTAGAAATAATTGTGCGATGGTGTAAGTCTACGATGGGTCCAGGTAATCCAGGTACGCCAATGGTTCATAGATATTTTTGGTTGATCACTGAATCTAACATTGAATTTTTTCTAGATTATTGTACAGTTGTAGGATCAAGTGACATGCACTCATTTATGAGTTCAAATTCAAGTTCACTAGTAATTTATACGAGACAGATGGTATATTTTGGTTCTTCATGGATGTATTGTTTGTGGGAAGAATGTGAATCACAAGAGTGGGTTGACAAATGGTCTTGTAGACCGTTGGTTCCCATTGATACATATCAAATTCACAGAGCACTACAATTGAGCCAGATGGAGACATTAGTGGATTTTGACCATGTATCCGACCTTGTGGATTTAGGTGATTTTTTGAGTTATTTTTTTGCAAGTATTCTTTTTGGTTCATTTTTTTGTACATCATACTTTATTTTTGGTATTAATTAACAGTTTATAAAATGCAGGTCATGTGTATGTAGTTGTTGCAAAAGAGAACAATGAAGAAGGAACAAATTACTATTTGTGTCATTGTGTTGAGCCAAAAAAAAAATTGTCAACCACAATCATTGACGGAGAGGGTATTGAGTACCCAATAGGGTCTGTTGTCATGACAGGAACAGGGCTTCGGAGATACCCTATCAAGAATTCTGATGTTTTGTTGTTCGAGGACTTTGAAACACACAAACATATTCTTCATTTATCTAACCTTGTTGTTGCAACAAATATTCATTTGATGAAGTATTGTGGTAGACCTCATAACAAGATTTTATGGAAAGTTCATGAATCTAACCACGAGGAAATACTTGACACAATATGGGTTAGAGTCGATCCTGAAGGCTCACTTGATTGATTCTATAGTTTAGAGTAGACTAATTTTGAGAATTTTGTATAAATCATCGACGAATTGTTCTATATTCATTTTTTGTATATATAAATGCCCATGAGCTGATTTTTACATGTTTAAGGGCATAATTTTGTATATTTAAATGGCAATGAGCTTATTTGTACATTTGTACATGCCAAATTTTGTATATTAAAATGGCGATGAGCTGAATCACACATATTGTAATACCAAATTTTATATAAAAGCCCATGAGATGATTTGTAAGAAATTTTTTTGTATAATCAAATAGACACAAGAGCTGATTTGACCATATTTAGAGGCAATTTTTTGAATAATATGTGACAATGTTTTGTGACTATGTTTTGAGTATATGTGAGGTGATAAGGTCAATCATGAGCATTCTTGATTCTTGTATAATCATGGAGAATTATTTGAGTCATTATCGGGTCATAGGGGCCATAGATTGAGACTAGATACAATTTGAGCAAAAATTGTCATTATTGTCAAAAAAATTGTCAAAAAAGTTGTCAAGCAACTTGTACATTGTGTCGGTAGGGTGTGACTCTTGACGTTCCGACGATTTGGGATACACAAAAGGGGTGTGCCTAGCATAAACTTGCCCACCTAGACACGCTTGTGATGTTAGTTTGTGCACATGGCGAACTGAATCAATTATATCCAATCCTTCAACTTTGCATTGCATGCAACTGACAGTTTTAGCAGCAAGCGAAAAAATTCTATCAATTAAAAATGGCTCCAAGTCATCAAAAACCAAGATAGGCCATTGTAGAGGAGCCTCATGTGACCCCACAAGTTCAAACAGATTGATCATATGTGTCCTGGATTGGAAGAAACAATCCATCAAAGTTTGATAATTGTTTGGACTCAGGGCACTTGAGAGATCGCACCAGTAGGGTATGACTCTCAATGTTCTGGCACTTTGGGATGCACAACAAGGGCATGCCTAGCGTAAACCTACCCAACTAGAAGCACTCGTGACATCAATTTGTGCACACGGTGAACCGAATCAATTCTAGCCAATCCTGCAACTTTGCATTGCATGCAACTGACAGTTTTTGCAGCAGGCAAAAAGTGCTACCGATTGAAAATGGCTCTAAGTCATCAAAAATTGAGATAGGCCATTATAGAGGAGCCTCACGCTGCCCCACAAGTTCAAATAGATATATCATATGTTTCGTGGATTGGAAGAAATAGTCCGTCAAAGTTTGACAATTTTTTGGAATCAGGGCACTTGAGAGATCGCCCCGTTAGGGTATAACTCTCGACGTTCCGGTGCTTTGCGATGCAGACAGGAGCATGCCTAGCATAAAAATGCCCACCCAGTCACACTTGTGATGTCGGTTTGTGCACACAATAACCAAAATTTGACCATTGTGAGCATGAGGGTGCTCTCGAACCAAGCACATATTGTTGTTTATATTCATATTGTCGATTTTTGTTGTTTATATTCATATTGTTGATTACATATGCAAATATTCATTTAAATTTATAAAAGGGCAGCCACCAAATACAATGAATACACAATAATGAACTGAATACAAGGAGTTTTGTAGGGTTAATTCAACATTTTAGAAATTTTATCAAATCATATTCCACGATTGCAATTTTTTATATCATATATTTTTGTTGTTTATATTCATATTGTTGATTACATAGGCAAATGATCAATTAAATTTATAAAAGGACAACCACCAAATACAACGAATGCAAAATAATGAACGCAGTACACATTTATTGGATTGAATATCAATATTTATATATATCAAAAAAAGGCATGTCTGTCAAGTCAATACAAGTATTAAAAAAATGTGGCATATGCCATGTCCAAATCGATATACAAAAAAAAATTAGAATATATCTACATGTATTGGTCATTCTATAACCAAAACTAACACTATATGATCCTAAACTTGTGGTGGATCATCAAAATCAATCCCTTTCGATGCACTACGCGACTTTGTAGATGGCTACAAAACCACAATTCAAAAGTCAAGTTAGAATTCTTTTGTAGAAAATAGTTCACAATAAACAACATAACTAGATGCATTTAACTATAATTCCTTTGCAATTGAAATGTAGATTACCTCATCGGTTGATCTAGGAGCTAATGTCTTCACTCTCCTCTCCTTGTGACGCTTAGGAGTTTTTTTGAAGACATACTTAAAAGGATCCACGTTATGGTCATACCGCGAAGGGTCTATTGTAGATTAAATGTACAATCAATACAATGTACTAACATAAATATATCAAAAACACTTAAAATCTATAATATAGAGAATGATGACGTACCTGTGCCTGAGATGATTCTCTAATGGACTCAGGATGGCTCACCATCGAAGGAGAAACTATCACTATTACCTATACAAAAAATGATCAAATATTAAATAGAATTAATATAATGATAAGTATTTTAGGTTAAAAACAATTAATGTAATATATCAAACAAAATTGAACCGGAGCCTGAGATGCTTCTCTAGTGCATAGAGGAGGGTTTTCCATTGATGAAACAGCTATCGATATTTCCTGTATGAAAAAGTAATAATATTATAATATATCACAAGTTCACATGTACGCTTGCATATAATCATGAAATCAAGAAAATAAAGTAGAGATACATACCTCCACCCTCTCTTGATCCACAGGCGAATCAGGTGCATTCAACAAATCCACATAGCTCAATGGTCGTTGTACATGTAAGATAGACAAAAAACACTAATCAATCTACAAACCCCAACTAATACTTGATTTCAACATTTTCAAACAATTGTACAACTAAAAATGTCTTCAATTACCTCCTTGCCACATTTTGGCGTCTTTGAGAAATTCTTTTTCTTAGGACGAGCCCTAGACGCGGAGGGGGTACCCTAAAAAAACAAAATTAACATGAGATATTAGTACAGATAGTATATTAAACATAATTTTAAAAATCTAAAATGAAATGACTTGCATATTCCAGCAAAACAATACATAAAAAGGGTTTTACAAAATATGATATCGTATAGCCTTGTAGGCAAAAATCGATCACTGAGAGCGTGATGTCATCAATCTAGGATATTTGGTTCCTTGTCAATACCTACAAACTAAAAATTGGACCAAGCATTAAAGATAGTTAGTATATCTTGTATTTTTTTTGAATTCAAAGTGTACAATTCTATTTTAACATGTTACAAAATTGATATGTCAAGCATCGAAGTTGTAGCTATAGCAACTAGAGGAGGAGTATGGGATACCGCTGCTGCATCCTGAAATGCATATTATTTGTCTCGATTTAAATCAATGTATAAATGATAATTCATTTATGTAATTAAAAATTTAAAGTGACTCATAAATAAAATACTATGAATTCAAATCAACACACCTGTGTCTGTCGTTGATGAGCAAACACCATGTCCATCAACTCATCTGTCAGCGTGAAATCCTTAGTCGTGCTTGGATGAGACATGGATCCATCTGCCCCAGCCGCATCATCTATCCCTAAGCATATCCTCGAGCAACTAACACACATATGCTAGATGGGCTCTCTGTTGCCACCTGGAGCAACTAATGGCTCATCATCCAGTACAAAAGGGTGTTCTAACAATGTCCCATGCTAGATGATGGCACCAAACAATGCTATGGCTACCTAAAGAGTCTGTAGCTCCATCGACTCTTTCAGCTCTACTGGGACAACCCCATGCACCTTGGGTTTGGGTGCTAGGGGGTGGCAACTCTCCGTAGGTAATCACCTACGGGCTCTAGGTCTATCTTGGGTAGAGTTGCCACCTCTACCATGGAACTCTCTCATGTCAAAATAGTTTGGCCACACATTGAGCACAAACTCATAGTATACTTTTCTCAAAAAATATAATGGCACCTCATAAATATTACAAGGTGGATCATCAAAGACCATCCACCACCTCTGCCAAAAAGGATACTTCATCTGCATATTGGTACACCAATGTATGGGAAACCTCTTTGCATTAAGAGGTAACGACTGACCAGTTTTGGGATCAATGAAAAGGGCACATATTTCTTGTTTACTAATATTTTTGTTTTTGACTCCCTCGTATGATAGCCGATCGGCATAGAATTTATGACACCTATCCCTAAAGTTTCCCCATTTGGTAATTTGTGTGGAAATAGCTAGGGCACCACTAGCTAATGTTACTAGGCTAGTGGCGAGGGATTGATGATGCTCAAGTTTGGATGTTTTCAATTTATCAATTAGTCTATTGATTTTAGACGTATTTTGTCCTAACTAATTAATTAATTGCTCCTGTGTTTTAGGTGTGCGATCAAAAGGAGGAGTTGGGGGTCTATCTTGTGGGTTTTCAGGAGGTGCATTTGGTTGTTCTTGTTGTGGATTAGAAGAATCAGGTTTTTGAAACAAAAAATGAAAAAAACTAATCAAAATTAATGAAATTAAATTAAAAATGTAAAAGAAATTGAACAAACAGGAAAGAAAGACAATAATTAACAAAAACTAACCTTGATCCATAGTGTATGGAGGAGAAATCTAGCACCCTGTTTGTGGTTTAGGAGAGAAAATGAAGAAAATGTAGACATCTAAAAATGGTCAACGCTTGCGGAGTCATACTTTAACATTTGCGCATTGCCTTATTTTAGGGTTCTTGCCTCGCATTAACATTTCTTCTATGTTGCGCATTTGATCTTTATCATTTGTGAGCATTGAGTCCTTCTTCTGCATTCTTCATTTTTCTCGCTTTCGAATTTGGTCTTGTCGATAACAATCTTCAGTCATGATTTTGGTTGATCTTATCCTATCGCATCAATGTGTGTGCTCATTTATCATCATTTTGGTGATGCATCAATTTCCTAATCGATGATAGAATTAGGGTTTTGTCCTCTTGTCAATCTTGTCATCTTGCGATCGATTTGTCATCAATCATTGTCCTCTCGTCAATCTCGTCATTTTGCGATCGATTTGTCATCGATTCATCATTGATCTTTGTCCTTTTCAATCATGTCAATTTGGATCAATTAGTCATTTTTCCTCATCAATTGGTGCTTATCAATTGGTCTCCTTGTCAATCTTGGTCGATTTGTCATTGATTTTTGTCAAACCAATCTCAATCATTTATCAACATTGGTCCTTTGTCAATCAGAATCATGATCGAACCTACATTAATTTCCTATTGTCTTGACCTAATTCCTTGTCCTCTTATTTCTAGGGTTTTATGATTTGTTCATTTAATCCTTTTTCTTATTCTTTGTGGGTTAAATAAATCTATTTATTTAGTCCTAGGTCTCTTTCATGAATTAATTAATGGATGAAAAACTATTAATTAATTCACCTAATTTCTATTTCATCATTTCTAATTTTCCTAATTCCTAATTTTCACCTCATTTCTAATTTTCCTAATTCCTAATTTTCACCTCATTTTCTAATTTGCTAAATTCAATATCCACCTAATTAATTCCTCTGTAGTCTCTCCCTATTTTTGTGCTTCGGTGGAAGCATGAATTTCTTATGTGTCATACCGTTGGCATAGCAAGATGTCATAGGCTTTTAGTCCTCTAACCTTTGCATTGGCAATATGTCATAATTCATGACATAGAAGGTGTCATAACCTTCTTTCTTCAACTCAATTTTGCCATTTTTGAAATCAATTGCCTCTAATATCAATTTCATGCTAATCTTTTCCTCTCTCGAATTTGTCTATAAATTGGATGATTTTCTTCAATCAAGGGATCAATTTAATCACATTTTTAGATCGAATCAATCAACCATGATTCTAGTATCCTCGCGCTATCGAAATCAATCTTGCTTCATGCTTTTGCACTTGTAGGTGAGATCCACACAAATCCGCTATTTGGAGGAGAAAGAAGGACAATGGAGGTCAATTGGAAGAGACATTGGTGATGGATTTTTATATATTTTGAATGTCTTGTTTTCAATTCTTCTATTGAGTGTAATTAGGATTTATTTCATTGCAATTTGGCTTTGTGGTTAGCTAATATCTATTTGCTTTGATGAATTATCAATTCCTGATCTACAGAAAAAAAAAAAAAAAAAAAAAACACGCACATTTCACGGGAAAATAAGATCCAGTTTTTTTTTAAAAACTTTTTTTGACAAGCACCACGTATGCAGTTCTTTAGGGATTATTAGCACGTACGCACTCATTTTACTATAAGTAGCGCATACACGCTCATTTTCCTAGAGGTAGCACGTACGCGCTACCTTCTCTAGGTTTGGGAACAACAAACCTAAGTGCGTACGCGGTCATTTCAAATTTTAGAATCGCATACGCACTGCTTGTTTTTCCATGTTTTTTTTGGGTGGTTTCCACTTTTCTGACAACCATCTTTGTGCACATACCCTTAGTTGTAAAGTTATGAAATTTTCAAAGTGTTGCCATCAATGCCAAAGGGGGAGATTGTTGGCTTGATGATGATTTTTGTAATGTATGACTTTATGTGTTGTCACTAATGGCACATATATACACACACATATGTTCATATTGTCATAGTCATCTTAGTTAAGACAAACCGGTATCATGTGTATAGAGTAGTCCGACCAGTTTTGAAGGTGTCTAACCAGTATATGTAAGAATGACAATTGGTTTTGGTCATTTTCACTGACACCAGCTTGGAGATACTGTGGAGATCAACAAGGAAGTGAATGGAGGACAATCGATCTATGAGTTGGAAGAGGTTAACTCTTAACCAGTATCGGTGTTCCAATCAGTTTTACTGATTTTGTGATGAGTTATCACTAGTCATGATGAGTTATCCCTAACCGACATATTTGGTGGTAATTTGTGATGTTTTATGTAAGATTGTCCAGATACACTACACCTAGGAAATTGTGATGAGGTTCTTGAGCCGACATGAAATCTAGTGTCTATATAATGACATTGTGATGAACTATTTTTATGATGCATGATACAAGTGATGAGCTAATGCGATTTATTGAAGGAGTTGCAGCATATGTCGATGATGTACTATTGAGTGAGAAGAAGAGGATGTATACAAGCAAGATGTGCTATTTCTAGATCACACCACCTGTTGTTTTCTAATCACTACAACAATTAAATCCCCTAACCGAGTAAGCTCTAACAAGCTTCATTGTACAAATCCTCTAACCAGGTGATCCATTAGTTTAGGTTTGAAATCCTCTATCGGGGTTACTCCTAACAAGGTACTACCTTTAAGAGGGTATAGCTCCTAACAGAGCTTTGGGATCTTTAATAGGATTCTCTCCTAGCAGAGCACTTTGTAGACCTTAACCAGTCAGTTGCCTATTACTACAGATAGTTAACTTGTGAGTCCCATCTCACCGTGGTTTTTCCTAGTTGGGTTTTCCAAATATAAATACTTGTGTTATGGTGGATGTTTTACTTATTGTGGATGCTTTAATATGACTTTGGATTGCATGCATAGTTTTAAGTAAACCGGTTAACTGTTTTTATCAGTCTGTGTCTAAAGTGGTATTTTTTTTGCTATCACTGATTCACCCCCATCCCCCCTCCCCCTCTCAGTTCTTTATAAGTCTATCACTGACTTGATAGCATCACTAGGAAAATTAGGGAAGAAGAGCTTACAATGGAGTTCCTGGAGGAGGAACAAAAATCTCGAAAGGAAGTTGCAAAATGGGAAATTTGGGAAGAAATGTTTTTGAAATAGAAGTCTAGAATTGGTTGGCTACAACAGGGTGACATAAATACAACATTCTTCTATGGCTTAGTGAAAGCTAGGAAATATGGGAGATTCATATCTTCTCTTTTTTCTTCTCAGGGAGTTCAGTTAGCCTTTTCACAAGATATTGCTAAGGAGATTGTTTGGTATTTTTCATCATTACTTACATAGGTCTCTCACCCTACCATGGAGGAACGGAACCACATTTAAGATTGCATTCCCTCCTTGGCTGCTAGGGGGATGAATGAGAAGCTTAACAACCCAATTACTATGAATGAGATGCTGAGAGAAATGAACTCTGCATTCTTGGCTCTTATTCCAAAGAAAGAAGGTGCTAAATTCCTTGAATTGTTTGACCAATTACCTTGTGTAATGTGGCATATAAGATCATCTCTAAGTCGATTGTGGATAGACTAGGTATGTGCAGGATCATGTTGGGCCAAACAATCCCTTACATGGCAATGGAAATTATAAAAATAGAGTTACAAAACTTGACGTAAAAATTTGAATAAGTTCACAACATTATTTCAAAAATATAAAATAATAAAATCTGTAGCAAATTGAATGTAGTTTCTAAGCTACTAGTTTTCTTTTAAAAAAATCTATCTGACAAAAATTTGAAATTTCAATCAGTAGTACTAAAATTTGAGGAAAAAGATAAGAAGTGGGTGTATGTCTGACCACCCTAACCACAATTAAATCATAATATTTTTTAATAAGATTTTAGATATAAGTAGAGGACTCATGTTTGGATGTGACACTTATTTTTTTGTATTGTTTTAAATAAATAATTTATTATATTTTTTCACCACAATTTGTTTTAAAATATAAAATCTCATATGTCTGACCACCATAACTTGGTCAAAACTTTATGAAATTCATTTTTCAAAATCCTATAGTATACGAACTATGAAATGTGACACATGTTTTAGATTCAAAAAATGTAATACCATTTGAAAGTTATAGATATTTTTAAATCTGCATATCACCACTTTTTGGCCCCTCATGATCCTACACATACTCGACTCAAGAAAATTATCGACAAACTTATCTCTAAGGAGCAGAGTGGGTTTGTGGCTACTAGGAAAATAGTTGATGGAATTGTTATTGTTGTAGAGGTTTTACATTCTATAGGGTCCTCTAAGGAGAAGGTTGCCATGTGCCCCAACATTTACAAGATGAAAGAATGGCACAACTTAAGCTTATTTTTCTTTCCATCAATTAATCAATTTGAAATATCAACTATTAAGATCAATACATTCCCAAGGGATTTACTAATGTTGCCTACATGATGAGGCCAAAATTTCCGTAAGTAATATAAATTTCATTCATCGTAACCACTATTTTAAATAATCTAGGAATTACTAACCTAATTAAAGTAACCTCAAAGAAATCTAATTACAATATTTATACCCTTCCCCCTTAAGGTTAATATTTCATTATTATTTTTTCAAGTTTAGTTAGATTATACTCCATTACCAACATAGCTTAAAGTTTAAGATTAAATAAATTTCACATTATTCAATAGTTTGCTAGTTAATCACCTCAAAACTCTAGGATTAAGTCAATTTTTTAATTTGTTTTTTCTAGTTTATATAATTAACATTTAATGTTGATTATTTAGCGAAATAAATAATAAGAGAAATCCCACTTACAACTGAAGGTTTTCTTCTTGGTTCTTTGCTCCTGGTATGCTCTCTTGAACCAGGGCTCAAGGTCTAGTATAAACTTTTTATAATTAATTAATAAAATGTTCAATGGCCTAGCAACTTTTGTCAAAAAAACAAAATATTAAGAAAAAGCCCACTTATTAAATTATTTATTCACTTAATAGAAAATCCCCATTTATTTTATAAGATAACTTTCTAATTTATTTTAAAAGGACTTTCTAATTTCTAAAAAGACAATCTAAAATAAAACCAAATAACTTCAAAAATAAAAATAAAGATATTTCTTTTTTTTTTTGCTTTTTTTAAAAAAAAAAAACCTCCAGTTAACTTAAATTAAAATTATATATTATCTTTTCCTAACTAAATATTTCCTATTTTAAAGAAGGTTCAAAAACCCACTTATAACCCTAAACATTCTTATGGTTGCAACAAAAGAATTATCTTTCTAATTTATTCTCTCTTTTTGATTGCAAGGAAGGTTGGAGAAAAGAAAGAGTTTTCTATCAAGTTCAACCATGGCTATCAGAATTGTCTTTCAACAAGTTAGAGCCATTGTCTTTCAACAAGTTAGAGCCATTGTCTTTCAACAAGTTAGAGCCATTGTGTTTTATAAATAAATCTAATTTCTTCTAGCCTATTGACTTGTGTGGAGAGGTTTGAGAAAAATAAGCATTTCATCAAAGCTCAATCATGGCTGAATATCACAGGTTCTTATTGAGAAAGGATTAAAATAGACCTTGATTTCCATAAGATTATATTCATTTACTAATTGTTATTATTGTTATTTCTTTTATTATTATTTTTTTTTTCAGATTTTTCTTTTTATTGTATTTCATTCTAATAGGACTGCCTCTATCGGTTGTAGGATAGCTTTGATGTCCGCCACACGAAAAAGGAAATTTCAACAACAGGTTTTACTTCGCTCCAAACCCCTCATATTGGATGGCTTCTCCAAATTTCCAGATTTCCTTTTGGAGCTACTGCAACAATGTTGCATGCATATTAATTCTTTAAATTAATATATTTTAAAAATATTTAATAACTATATTATATATACATTTTTTTTTCATACTTTGTATGCTTTATTTTAAAGCTATATATATTTAACAATCTGGTTGGATAGGTTTCAATTTTATATATATTCAATAATGTAAATAAGAAGAAAATATAAGCTTATACTAAATATACATTTGCTTTTCCTAGCTTTAGTAAAAATAACAATATTTAAGGCTATATTTATTTAAATGTGAGAAAACATAAATGTATTGGTACAACTAAGCTAAAATATAAATTATGTTGAAGGATTTCAACATATTCTAATTAAATTTTAAATAAATTATAATTCACTCAGAACATTAAAAAAAATAGCAATCACATATTTTGTCTTCTTTTTATTCTATAACTCTTAAAAAAAAAAACTTTAAAATAAAAATAATTTATACATCATTTCTTAATCAGCCATGTGAATTGAATACCAAACATTTTCTTTCTAATTAAACACTCATATAATCATGTAAGAGATCCCATACAAAAATATGCATACTTACTTTTTCTAATAATACATACTAAGGAAAAAGAAATACTAGCATCACTCTCCCTTAATTAGTTCTATTTTTTTTTTAATACTACATAACTACAAATCCAAACATACATCGATGGAAAATACTCTCTCACAACCTTAGCATTTAATGTCAATAAATGCTAACTCTTTTCTTTTCTTTTTTTTCCCAAAATAAATTTTTGCATTCATTTTTTCTTAAAAAAAATACACCTTATCCTCCGAGCTTCTAACATTGTGAAGAATCCAAATTTGCAACAAAAAGGGTGAAACCAATAGTCTTAAGGATGCCAATAGGAAGCTCACCTCCTAGCTATAGGGCTGAAAACAACCCACCCCCGAGCTAGGGAAGAAGGTGTAACCCAAAGTCCATTCAACACATAACACATATAATGGATACACAAAACATAAATTTCACATCACTGGTTTAAGACATTACTTCCAAACCCACAACTATTGAGAAACCATGGGTTGTCACAAGAGGGTAAGTATGGGGGCACCTCCAATAGTGTATAAAACTTCTCTATGAGAATCAAATCTCTAATACAATTCATGTCTCCATACCAAGTTTTAGCCCAATGGATACTCATATCCCAACTCATAAAAAAATAGGGTACTCATACCCTTTTCCAAAAACCTTATAATAGTTGGGTACTCATACCCTCAACACCTAAAGGAGTGCCACACCCATGTTACCCATTCACTACACACAACAATACAAAGGAACAACAAAGAAAGTACATGAGCACATCAACATAAAATTCCCAACCCATTTACTCAACACAAGATAAAATAAAAAAACATACAGATGTAAATTATACAATAAGAAAATAAAGCATCACGTCAACAAAGGTAGTGATGCCTACTTGGTAACCCTTCAATCCGATTTTTTTTCCTTCCCAACCTCCTCCTTCTTCCTTTCTCCACATGGACTTTTTTTTCTCCTTTCTTTTTTTCTTTCTGCATAAATTTTCCAATGCCAAAATCCCCCCAAAAATCTATCTCCTCCAACCACACTCCCTAAATAGAATTTTTGAATCGAGAATCTCAAGGGAAGGGAAATAACCCTTGTCACCTTCACTTCTAACCTCATCCCAAATGCAACAATTGTCCTCTTACTCATCCAAATAGTAAGATTTGATCCTTTCCCACAACAACTCCCAAACCTATAGGTGCACAAAAATATTAATAATAAAGGCCTAAAATGCAGGAAAAAAACAAAAATAACTTAATAACCCCTCAAAACAACCCCAACCACTAGCCTAATGACCTAGGGGCCTAATTTCATGACAATAAGGTGATTTGGCACCTAGGAAAAGCTCCTAAATGTGGAAACAACTAACACTATAATAAACATTCACCTCAACCAAACCACAAACCACATTTATGAAGGAAATCACATACACAACTTAATACACATAGGTCCTAAACCTTTCCACATGGGTTAGTGAGGTATCACATTATGAGTTACACCTTGTCCCACAAATTCCCATTGGCTTATCATGCAGACATAGAAGAATGTGTTAGTACAAAATGATAAAGTTATAAACATAAATCTAAAACTTTTGCATGAAATATAATAAAAGCAAAACATCACATATATTTAGATTTCTCAATATCATTAAGTCCAACTATTCATCATAAGAGTAATGGTAGGAAACACAAAAACATAACACAATAAAGTTGTAACCTGAACAACTCATAAGTCACAAGATCTACATATATGTATCAACATTGTCCTTCATGTGATAATGCAAAAACCATGAGATCACCATAAGTAAGCATAGGAAAAAGAGGTCCAGAATATGGGCAACATAAAGTAAGGAGCATATTACCAAAAGGTAACCACCTACTCTCAAAATGTCTAAAGAATGATATAAATTAGTCCACCATAATATCTATAACATGAAACAACAATAGTCCATTAATCAAAAACTAACACAATATCTATGTCAAATACTATAACCATGATATAACTGGGGAAATGGCCTGACAAAGGCGATTTTCATCTAGCCTGATATGGTTAAAGCTTATGACAGTGTTGAGCGGGATTCTTTTCAGAATATTCTTTTTTCCTTTGGGTTTGATCATGATTGGATTAGCAGGGTCATGAGCTATGTTACTTTTTCTTCCTTCTTAGTTCTAATCAATTGTGAATCGACCTCTTTGTTTGGTTCTTCGAGGGGCCTGTGTTAGGGGGATCCTCTTTCCCCTTTTATTTTTGTGTTATTGGCTGAAGGGCTAGGTCGACTTCTTAAGACTCATGTTCACTAAGGGCTTATTTCTAGATGGAGTTGGGGTAATGGTACACCCCCCCTCAATCTCAATTACAATTTGTTAACAGTACAAATCTTATGGCATTGGCACAAGTTCAAGAAGCATCTAATTTGAGAAGGGTGTTAGACATTTATCTTGCTACCTCTAATTAGTAGATTAATGAAACTAAGTCCTCTATTTTCTTCTTTAATACTTCACCTATTATTCAGAATAGGATTGTTTGCATTCTCAGATTTGAACCTGGATCCCTTCTTGTGGTGTATCTGAGTATCATCCTTTCTCAAGGTTCTATTCCCAGGGGGACTTGGTAGAAAATGTTGGTCAAGTTTTGGAGAAAGCAATTTAGTAGACCTTTAGGTCGTTGTCTTTCACAAGTATAGTGGTGCTGTTGCAATTAGTGATTCTATCTCGCAATCTAGACTGAAGAGGGATTTATTTTGTGGTTAGTGGATATCAAGAACTTGCTCACAAAAATGATGAGACCAATGAAGTTGTTGTTGGATAGGTTGAAAGACCATAATATTGAGAGGGGGGTGAATCAATATTCCCACATATTCTAATTTTTTTTCCAAAACTTGAACCTTTGTTGATATATCAAACTTAATCAATTAATCATATCAAACATGAAATAGAAAATGCAAAATAAACATGAAACATGGCTGCAAAGGAACACCAAATTTTATATGTGGAAAACCCAAATGGAAAAAAACCACCGAGAGTATTAAATCATAAGAGAATATAACTAGTTATTGTTAGACAACTCAAATAACCAGAGGACAACTGAGAGGAGGCAGGGTGAATCAGTTGTCACCGGATTAAAGAACTTTAAGCATTCAAAACCTTATTACTGGAACACATAAAATTAATACCAAAATAACTGTTATAGCAATTAAAAATTAACATAAATCATAGAACAGTTACGATCCATCCAGAACACATGACACCAAGATTTGTATGTGGAAAATCTGGTAAAGGGAAAATCCACGGTGGGAAGTCTACCCACAGTCAGATAATACTTTTGTAGTAAGTATGTGATTTCAATATGAGGGGCCTGCACATGCAGGAAGGCAAACAACCTAGAGCGCACTTCTCATCACAAAAATGAGCCTCACTGAGTACATAAACATCGGACTACAATCCGGAAAGAAGAGTGAAATGCAAGTATAGCATCTCCTATGCCTGAGTACAATTCCAGTTAAGCTCAATACCGGAGGCCTTAAACCTCTCTTACAAACCCAATTCAATCATGTATGATCAACCAAACCTTCTACATATGATTACAACATTATTCGCACATAGAGAAACCTATAACCCACATACCATGATCTACAAAGAGAACTTACATCATATTTATACCAACCTGGGACCTAAACAATTAGGTCAGCCACCTAAAAGATAATAAAATAAGTTAATAATATAAACCCACAATCCAATGATCAACCAAGTTAGCTTAGGCTGAAAAAAATGTAAACCAATCATTAAATCCTGCCTATAACACATTAGGAACATCCTCCAATATGTTACAGAAACCGGTCCATAACTTAGATAACATCGGACCCAAAATAGGTCACCATAAACCAAATCCAACACCACCAATGAACTAGAACACAAACATGATAACCAACAACATCCTGAGAACCATCTAGAAGCTGTACTAACACCACTTATCAAGTGCATCAAAATATCTTCAACAAAGCTCTATCGGTAAAGCCCTTATCGGTGACCAAAAGGCTTACTAGAGCAAATGATAGATCTTGAGTCATCAAATCCTAAACCAATTGATCATGATACACATCTAAATAGTATGGATGACAAATCCAAACCAATTCCACAAACCAAAGCACTCTTTTGGAACCAACTAAAAACCGGTGTTGTCATCAATGACAAAACATCAATACAATAGACACTAGTACATTTGGAGCAGTTTTTCGATGACCGTTCGTCAGAACTCAGACAACTAAATGTCAAAATTCTGACATATTTGTTCATCGATATTTTTTTGTTGGTGATTCTGACGATGGGATTCAAATCAAAATTCAAAAAATTCAACATTGGAAATTTCTATACACCCGCAGTATGTTTTTTTGATGAGGAGACATCAAAATTCTCACCTTGTTGCATCTTTTATCATCGTAATCTTTGCTGATGTATTTTACTTTTTCTAGTTTCCATCGGGATAAGTCTTACTGATAGACTCATCGGCTAATGGCAAGACATGATTTCTCCATTGCTGCTAGTGTGTGTTCTGCCGATGGACCATCTTCAAGGAGATGTTGGAATTTTGATGATTAAGACGATGGAGGAGGATGCACCCTATGACATTTTTGTCATTGCAGGTATGGAAACATCGTCGGTTGTCTTCTGGTGTTCGTCAAAATTCTGACCTTTCCCAACATTTAAAAAAAAAAATCCCTACTGCTTTTGTCTACACCGATGACCCTTTATCGCCCTAACCTTTGCTGATGCATTTTACTTTGTGCTAGTGTCCATCGGGATAAGTCGTATCAATAGCCTCATTAACTATCGGCAAGACAAGATTTCTCCATTGCACTAGTGTGTGTTCTATCGATGGACTTAAACGGTGTATGTTATCCCGATCACATGCTTCTACTTGTCGGTGTTACCATTGGGTTGACTTTTGCCGATTACAAAGGATGAATATCAACAACATTAATATCAGTGAGCTTACAAAGGATTAAGCGCAGTAGGTACTTCATTATCAGGAAGATAAAGATGAAATAGCTATAAGAATGCATGAGAATACTTATCATAAGGAATCATAATAGTAAATGCCAAAAATGTCTTGCAACCAGTACATAAAGCATTCATAAATAGTCATATAGATAGTCATTTTATTGTTTAAAAATGCTATCAAAGGAGGATATTATAAAGATAGAGACCTAGAACTCAGTATGCAGTCATGGATAACAATGTAGGGTTAGGTATAGTCCTAGACCTTGTTTAAAGGGCAATATGTGATAGTGCACATGCCTAAGGAAAATTCTACAAAATAGTGAGTAGCAAGACTATCAAGAACAATGTTTTGATGGTTATGATTTTTGTGGAGGAAGTGCCTATACTCATCAAACACCTACTTTCCTAAAAATTTTGAATAACGAGATTTCATCTTTGGACCACAAACTGGACATGCAAATTTTCACTTTGTTTGAAGACCTACAAGATCATGTATAATTGGATTAAATATGATAATTTTTATATTTATAATTATGTGCAAGTTGATCACTATAACATACTAGAAAAATGTGTTAGCCCTGGGGCATCATGAATTGTCCATACAAGCATTGCATGGAATTTAAATTGTCTTTGTCCTATTGGTCTAGAGACGTCATACATAGTGACACCATTCCATAACTCCAACAACTCATCGATAAGAGGCTCAATATATACATTCATATCTTTAACTTGGTACTTATTTAGTTGAATGAACAAAAACATTACATAATTGTTATGACCATTTTGCTTCAATATTTATAATTTAATGTGGATGAGTATTAAATAAAAAAATACCTGGAACAATCATTTCCAACATTACGTGCTCCTTGTTTACTGATATCCATGGAGGAATTTTATTGTTGATAACAAAAACATGCCACACCGAGTAAGTAGATCTCATCTCTCCAAATGGATTGACACCGTCCGCTGCTAATGAAAGCCTGAGATTACATGGTTCTTCTTTAAAGTGTGGCAAATTAATGTTGTTTATGATATATAATATGATCTTTGGGACATGCATCTATTGCTTGATACTCCATTCCAATATCTTTCATAATGAGAAATAATTCTCAGTATGAGCGAGGTAGAATATTTGATGGTCGTAACAAAAACTCACCTATCCATCTACAACCAAAAATATAATTTGTTAATATAAAGAATCTTAATGGTGCATGTTTCACCCTTTAATAACTATATTGAAATAACAACAAAAATAGATGAAAAAAGATGACATTTATGACATACCTTAACATATGTGAGATTGTTATGTTGGATAATTTGTTCATAACCTTCAAGTTCACCAGCAATAATATAGTGGATAGAAGAGTTGTTTGGGAGCCTTCATAAAGGGGCTCGTATGCCTTCTCAAGTAGAGGTACATCATGAACAACATCAAAGTCATCTTGATCATCATGATCAGTTGCGCTAGCACTAAATGTATCGTGGATGAACAACCAACTAATTAGAAAGTTGGTTAAAGAAGTTGGTGAGGGGTTGTAATGACTATATAAATCCTCTTTAGCTCGAAGGTATAAGTTCATTTGTCTATAATTATTTCCCCAAAATATTGCTCAGTCTAATCCACAAAATGTTAATCCATTATTTCTAATATACTATTATTATTTCTAGTATACGATTATTATTTCGTATATATTATTATTATTTCTAATATGCGAATGTGTATTCAATGCCAACCCATGTGGAAGGATAGTGCACATACTCTGGTAGATGTGAGGAATGATGTTTTCTGTGTTAATGCATTTAAAGCCTTTAATTTCGATGACTGATGTTAATGCATTTAAAGCCTTGGACTTTTTTGCAGCCGTCACTTTTGTTTTCTTGCTCAAAGATGCAAGTGTAGGGTGGTTTTGGTCAGTGCATAATTAAAATGAATTTCACATTCTTGACTGACAAGAAATTGGTGCCATTTTTTAGCAAGATAATAGATAGGAGGATGAAAGGTCTTTTCCTTTTCAAAGACCATCGTTTGTATGAAGCAATTAAAATGCTACTTGGGGAAGATTTTGTCCATGTGAGTCATCGATATCAGGCTAACATGGAAGTGTACTCTTTGATTGCTTCTTGGGGGTTGCAATTTGAGGAAGGGGTCGAGAAGGTGAAGAGGGCTTTTAGAACTTTGATTCATTCAGATTACCTGTTGCATTTGGATGATATCTGTGAATGAGAAATTCTGGGTGTGGGCGTTAGGACCTTTGCAAGCCAGGATGTACGAGGTGCACCATTACCTTTTATGTGATAGCGAGAGGATGGCTTGAAGGCTCGTTGAAGGGACCTGGCTCATCGTGAGTGGAAGCATTCAAAACCTTTGCTAATTTGATGAGGATGGAGGAGATTCTGTGGGATTTGCATGAGGTGGCCAGAGAGGAGGTGGGTCGGGAGCTACGACCTAGGCAGAGGATGGCACAAACAATGGCATCCCTCTCCGACTTCAACAATGATCTAGCGTACAAGCCACTTATGGGTTAATTTTTGTGCTTGGTTTGGATTGTATTTTTTTTGGTCTAGCTCTTTCTTTGATAAAATGTTGTTTCATGTCTTTGGTGTCTGAGACTTAGTCCCCAACTCTGTAAATTCGATCTTGTGTCACGGACACTAATTTTGTATTGTTGGGTGTGTGGATATGGGGTGTTTTTTATATTCCATGGCGGTTTCTGCATATGGTTTGAATAGGCGGTTTTGTAAAAGTGTTTTTTTGGTGGTAGGGCTGACTGGTGGTTTTATGAAACCACTTTTACCTAGTTCAAATGTACTCTTTCTCTTATTAAATAATATAAATACCAATTATCGATTAAAAAAAGGTATATGTTATATCGGAAAAATTACTTCTCCTACAATAGAATGCTAATTAATAACAATATTGTAACAAATATGAGCTCAAAGATTTAAAAAAATTTCAAGATGGAAAGTTTTCTAAAAAGGCAGAAGGACGGGATATCTTCATTGTGTGAGGATGAAATGTTGTTGTGCTTCAAGATCAAGTAGAGCAGTACAAGTTTTTTGATGCATCTTAAACTTTTTGGATGATTTTTGTAGCTCTGTTATTATGACTAAAGCCCTAGGTGTATTCGATAAATTATGGTTAGGCTTTGGAAGGTTTAACAATTGGTTTTAAGGACATATGTGGAATGTTTTGAATGCAATTTCTAAATGTGGGTAAAAATCACAGTCATTGTCCCTTGGTCGATTTTCCCTTTCTGAGTGCCCTCACCTCTCGCTTTCGCTTTCCTCCTGCCAAATGGTTCCTAGTCTTCCTCCTCAACTCAATGGCCTTGTAACACTCATCCAGTGAAGTCTCGCAACTCTCTAATCAGGGGCTATATGTAGTGGTTCTCGGTGCAACTATTTAGTTAGGGTCTCGGTGCAGTATGCTATGTCGTTCTCCTTTGCACGCACGCAGTCGAAATTTGAAATACATAGTCTATATATATTCTATGTCAACATATAGTTTATATATAAAATATATATGCTATGTCAACATATAGCTTATATATAATATATATGCTATGTCAATAGATAGTTTATTTTATTTTCTACAAAATATAATTTTTGTATGGTGGTTTGCTGAGCTTATATAGATGGCTTTTTGTTTCTTTATAATTATTGATACTTTATATCCTATGATATGATTGAATATTATGTAAAACCCTAGTGATTATTAAAAAGGCTTATGATATGTGATGTTTAATCATGATGGATGTTTAAGATTCAGTGATTGAAATAATTATCTTTGTGTATAATGAGTTTTCTTCTATCCTATGATTCATTGATTGTTGGTTTAAAACACTCATTACAACTAACATGGATATGAATTATGATGTAGGTGTGGGAAGGGATTGTTGAATATGAAGGGATGGTCCAGGAAAATACTCCTTAATCCAAATGAGTCATTTTCTTGTCATGGAATGTGTTAAGAGACTTTAAAAATATATTCAATCTAGTTAATATTGACACATCTAAAGCATGCTAAAGGCACTTCGGAGAAATCCTATGACATAAACAAGATTGTTTAGTTTATGTCAAGTCTTGATCCATGAGGGTAGGAAAACATATATGCATTGGTATAAAAGGTTCCATTCAACTTGAGAAGAATGGTTTATTTGATCATTGTTGTTGAAGTTCATTAATGAAAGACTTGAAAGATAAAACAGTTAAATATGCATCAATTATAGAGTTTTCTTAATACATCAACATGAGTGCGATATGTGGGGATAAATATGGCTCCCATGAGGGTCGAGCCCATCATTTAGTAACAAAAGGAAATAAAATCTATGAATTCCACTATAAAGTTACTCAATTGATAGAGTGTTTCCATCAATTCTATACACGAAGTTTTATAAGGTTACTGAATTGATGGAGCTATTACAGTTACTCCATCAATTCTTTTAAAGTTCTATACAATACCCAAATTTCTATTAACCCATAACAAAATATGCAACCAACAAATAAAATATGCAATTTGTAGCTAGCCTTGGACCTAGAAAAGCTTCTTCCATACAAAGGACTATTTTCAGGGATGGAAGGGTTTACAGTCGCAGAGAATTGTTGACCCCTCTAGAAGCTATCAAGCAACTTGTCTATATAAATGCTATTTTTTTTTAAGGGTTATAGGGACCGGGCAAGAAACTTCTGGGAACCATGATATGGATCCGTTAGATGATACTAGAATTCATCCAGAGTCATATGAACTAGCCAAGAAAATGGCTAAGGATGTATACTATGAAGATGCAGAATAGGATATAGATGATATGGATGAGAAAACACAAGAAATGGTAGTTGAACATGTCAAAAAATATCCCCATGTGTTAACGACCCTTTATATTGATGAATATGCTAGAAGTGTGGAACAACGGACATCCAATAAAAAGTGAGAAACTCTTGCTAACATAAAGACTAAATTGGTACATGGATTTAAGGATTGGTGAACACCATATAAAGATCCATCCCAAGATGAGGAATTTTATCTGCTAACTAAAGAAAATGAAGAGACCCTTTCTGTGGGGATAATTGTACAAGCAACTTCTTGTAGAATCCTAAATAATTGTAGAAAAGATTCTTCCATACAAAGGGCTATTTTGAGGGCTGGAAGGGTTTACAGTCGTAGAGAATTTTTGACCCCTCTAGAAGCTATTAAGAGACTTGTCTTTATAACTGCCAGCCGCATAATGGAGAGGTTAAGGAGGTTGAGGATCCATATTTTGCCAAAGTGGATACCATTAAACAAAGTAAACAATTTGCTAACGCCCTACTATTCAGCAAGGGAATTAAAGATAATTCAATTTAATAATTTGGTTGCAATTTTCTTAATGAAATAACTCAAGATTCATGTAGCCGGGAACTGAGGCCCCAGTAGGGGCAGCTCCAAATCACTTGACTTTTTTGTCCCTACACATGGAGGGGACGACGGGGGAAGAAGCTACGAAGGCTACCCACCTATATGCCCTGGCTCCCCACTTCTCTGCCCTCGGCTCGGGCTCCCCCCTTCTTACTATTCCTATTCTTTCTATAGAAATACAAGTGATCTAGATAGTTCATCATCTGGGCAAGGGATATGCCCATATGTTCTTGCTATAGGAATGCAGAAAAAATACAATCTCATGCAATTTGTTCTTGCTATAGGAATACAAACATAATACAATCTCATGCCCCTACTATTATAAAGGGAGGCATTAGGAACCTCTTTTTATGGAAGTTTTGTGGACAAATGCAAAAACCAAAAGTAAACTTAAAAGATTTAGCCAACCCGAAAAGCAAAGGCCATAGAATTATAGGGCCATTTCATTCAAATTAAATTTCAATTCATTCAAACTGAAAGTAAATGCCCTACTATTCTATGGGGCCATTTACCAGGAATTAAAGCTAGTTACAGCTAGAAATCAAGTGAACAAGAGAATGCAAGGAAAGCAAAGGAACTCCCAAAAAATCTTGATGACAAGAACGAAACGACTAACCTCTTGTACAGTTGTTGCTGAGCATCTATCTGCAACAATTGTGCCCGCTTCCTCCCAATTTTTGTACCCTGAGCCCACATATAATGATGGCACGTAATTACTTCTTTTTTATTAAAATACCTCATGTTTGTTGGAATTTCAACGTCAAATATGAAATTTGAACTATTGGAAAAATTCAACCTGATGGTAACACACAAGTAGAAGCATGTGCTCAGGATAGAATACATTGATGAAGTCCATCGACATAACACACACTAGTGGCAATGGAGAAATCTTGTATTGCTGATAGTCGATGATGCTATCGGTAAGACTTATCCCACTGGACACTAGAAAAAGTAAAACACATCAAGAAAGTTTATGACGATAAAGGTTCAAATCTTATGCTAAGGAGACATAACGTATCGGGAGGAGCTACACCGAGGGAAATGAAATTGGGGAAATTATGCCCATTGCCTGAGCCCATTTTAACCTATCCCGATGCCCAATGAGACTAGCGGGATAACTCACACTGATCAAAAGGAAGAGAGGTCATTGAATTATGTTATCCCGATGAGTAAGAAGAAATCAAGAGGTTGTGAAAATCATTGGACCAACATATGCCAACGGAATTCCAACGTGAAATACAAAATCTGCACTATCGACAAAAGTCAACCCAATGATAACACACAAGTAGAAGCATGTGATCGAGATAGAATACACCGATGAAGTCCATCGACAGAATGCACACTAACAGCAATGGAGAAATCTTGTATTGTTGATAGTTGGTGATGCTATCGGTAAGACTTATCCCACTGGACACTAGAAAAAATAAAACACATCGACAAAGGTTACAGTGATAAAGGGTCAAAGAATATGTTGAGGAGACAATGTATTGGGAGGAGCTACGCCAAGGGAAAAGACATCAAGGAAATTATGCCCATCCCCTGAACACATTTTAAGCTATCCCGATGCTCGATGAGACTAGCAGGATAACTCGCATCGATCAACAGGAAGAGAGGTTATCGATTTTTGTTACCCCGATGAGTAAGAAGAAATCAAGAGGCTGTGAAAATCATTCGAGCAATATATGTCGATCAATAGGTAAAACCTGTGTTCGTCGGGATGCCGATGTGAAATTTCAACACGTCTGAATTCTAATGAACATGGGGTATACTTTAAATAAAAAAAATTAATCCGAGAAAGAAAAGGAAATCTTATAGCCAGTCAGAAATGTTCGTCATTTTTTCCTCCGAATTTCGACGTGAAATTTTAACACGTCGGAATTCCGACGACCACGGGGTAATTTTTGAAAAAAAAAAGTTAATCCGACAAAACAAAGAAATCTCATAGCTCGTCGAAAAAATGCTCCAAATGTACTAGTGACATAATCAATTCCTCCAAATTTCCAACAATCTCCCCCTTTGGCATTGATGGCAACACTAGATGTGAAAAACATCCAAGTGCCAAGAAATGCCAAACAAGTTTCCCTCTATGGAAGACAACCAACAATCTCCCATAAAATGATATAGCAATGAAGTTTTGAACCAAACTCTCCCTTTGACTAATATTCTATTAAGCTCTATTTTTTACATATCTCTCTCCCCCTTTGACATCAAATAAAAGTCATAAATCCTCTTATT
The DNA here is from genome assembly GCF_030272615.1 of Cryptomeria japonica. Classification (NCBI taxonomy): domain Eukaryota; kingdom Viridiplantae; phylum Streptophyta; class Pinopsida; order Cupressales; family Cupressaceae; genus Cryptomeria; species Cryptomeria japonica. The sequence goes on from NC_081407.1 coordinate 233,036,988, forward strand.
CTTATAGTTGACTACTCCCCCTGAGTAGTAGCACCACTACATCAATCAGGAATGAATAATAGCTTTGATAATGCATACTGGACTAATGCCAATCAGCATCACTCAGGTCTCTACCAGAGGGGCAGAAACCCCCAATTTGTCTCTGAAGTACTCAAATGATTCTTTAGGCAAAGTTCTAGTAAAGATGTCTGCAATCTGCTCTTTAGTGTTCACATAAACCAGTCTGACTTCATTTGCTTCCACCTTCTCCTTTAAAAAGTTATACTTGATAGATACATACTTTGTCTTAGAACGAAAGACTGGATTCTTTGATATATCATTAGCAGCAGAGTTAACACAGTGAATAACTACCCATTCATTACAATCCATCTTTATATCATTCAACATTTTCTTCATCCATAGATTTTGTGTACAGTTAGTAGCAGCAACAACATACTCAGCTTTGAAAGTAGATAAAGAATTGCATGACTTCTTCTTGCTGATCTATGAAACAAGTTTCTTTCCAAGAAAGAAAGCTCCACTGGATGTGCCCTTTGTTGGCATTTCAATAAGGATATTAAGAAGGTCGTTGATGATTATGGATATAACTGATTAAGGATGTTTACTATCTGAACAATATTATTTTGTCATTGATGTCAAGAAATTGATTTTCTGATTCAGTATGATTTGATGAGAATTAAGATGTCAGTAAAAGACACAGAAAAAATGTGATGAATAAGGGGAGGAATAAGTTATTCAATGGGCAACTATTACCGAGTTAGAAAATGATGAGATCATTATGTTTAGATTGTTTTGATATTCTACATATGTTATTGTTTGTAAGGTTAATACTATACTACGTCACCAAGCAAAGAACCTAGTCGGTAAACCCTAAGGTTATCGCTATCGGTTAATAAAGGCGAAATGTCTACCAAGTGAAGTTTAGTATTTACCGAGTTGCAACCCAGTAATAACAGAATGCATTGGATGAATAAAAGTGTTATTTGATGAAGGAAGCTAATGAGCTGGATATGATTAAATGATTGATATGTCGTGCATGAAGTTTGTTAAGGATCTACGGCTTTGAAGATTTAGGAGCTAGATCTACAGCACAGATTGAACCGCAATACCCTAGCACAAGTTCAAAGAATAGAATGCAAGTTCCCAGGCGTAGTAAAATGTTTTCAGATCGAAGGATACATTAAACCTGGTCAAGACTGAAGATCTGATGGCTATGATTGATCATGGGAAATGTGATCAAGGAGATTAAGTGGTTAGCAAATTGTTTATAAATAAGAAGTTATTGATGAACAATGCATGCGGGCAAGAATAAGCACAGGGATGCCACATAGTGATTACTGAGCACAGAAGCTTGAAGACCTATTTGAATAACAGAGTAAGGAGCCCAGCAGAGGGACAAGATAAGTCCTATGACTTGATAGTGTTGAGCAAATAGGAATCTTCTTTAACATTTTAGATGCAAAGTTGCAGATATATTTTATTACTGTTGTTTATTTTGTAAGTGACAAAAAATCTCTTAATCAAGTGGACTTAACAGTCTTATTTGTAAATCCTCTAGCAAGGTGACATTTTGATTGAGTGTTTGAAATCCTTTGACATGATCACTTCTAATAAAGTGAAGATCCTAACAGATCTAAGGGAAATCCCTTAACCGGGTCACATCTAGAAATGTGTTTTTAATCTTTAACAGGATTTGCTTTTAACCGAGCATACTCTAGAAGGGTATATTTCTTAGTGGGTCCGAAATCCCACAATGTTTTTTCCCTATTTGGGTTTCCACGTTAAATTTGGTGTTATATGTTTTGTGATGTTATCTGTTTATGAGTTTTCATGTTTTACAGTTTTTCTGATAAGGTTACCGAGGTTGAATCTGTTGAATATATTGAAGATTAAGTTTGTATGATTCACCCCCCCCCCCCCCCCTCATCTTATTAACAATTGGTATCAGAGCATTGGACTCTAGAAGTAAATTTTAAAGGCGCTTGAGGAAAAGATCCAAAGATGTATAAGAGGGATGCACCGAAGCTACATGGCAGAAAAGGATGAAGCTACACCTATCAGGAATTGGAGAATATGTTGTATATTATCTGGAGAATGATTTCATTATACCTAGCACCTATCCATTGATAATGGAAGAGATAAAGGCAAAGAAAGAACATATTCAAGTAATGATTGAAATAACATTAGCATTGACCAACTCAGAGTTTAATGATCTAGAAGGCTGCAATGATGCCAAAGCAATGTGGGACAAGCTCATATCTGTGTATGGTGGTGATGAACATGTTCAAAGAGAAAAAGTGGATAGTCTAAGAGGACAACTTGAATCTATCAGAATGAATGAAGGTGAGAACATAACCCAGTATAGTACAAGGTTAAAGGAGACTGTGAATCAAATCAAAGGAGCAGGAGGAACTATTGAAGAAAAGGATGTAACAAGTAAGTTGTTGAGAACCCTTCTACCTGCTTATGCAATCTGAGTCTCTGCAATCAATGAATTGAGGTTTGTACCCAATATGCCAGTTTCTTTGGATGCTACTATTGGTAAGCTACATGCATTTGAGTTAAGTAACTTTGATAACAGTGGGTCTTTGGTGAATAAACTTGAGTCTGCATTCAGTTCTTTTCATCTTGATGATTCTAATGATTACAATGATAGAATGAGTAAGTATTCTGAAGGGAATCACGGTGGAGCAAGTGAAAGATTTCGCAAAAACATGGAAGAGGTACACAAACTATATGAAGAAATTAGAAAGAAAGAAGAGTTTGAAGCACTATTAGCCAGAAGGCTACCAAGAGGAAAAGGTAAGTACAAAGGAAAGTTGCCTTTGAAATTTTTTAACTGTGAAAAGAGAGATTACCAAGATGACAGACAAAAAGATAATCATTACAGAGGACACCGAGACTTCAAGAGAAGAGATAGAAAGACATGCCTAATAGCTGATGAGGAATCACATGATGATAAATCTAATGAAACAGACATAGAGGAAGTTGTTTATGTGGCTATCAAAGATGGATCAGATGAAGAAAGGTATGAAGAAAAAGATTTAATATCTCACATAAATACTAATGATTCTTGGATCATAGATAGTGGATGCTCACATCACATGACAGGTGATAAACATAAATTTGTTAAATTAGAAGATTATGATGGAGGTTATGTAAGATTTGGTAATGATGTACCATGTCCTATAAAAGGTAAAGTATCCATAACACTTCTTGACAATGCTAAATGTAATGATGTATATTGGGTTGAAGGTTTGAAATACAATTTGTTGAGTGTAGCATAGCTAAACAATATAGGATACCGAATAGACTTTCAGAAAGGAATTGTCAAAGTTCATGACAAGCATGGAAAGTTAGCAACTACCAGAACACAAACAAAAGGTAACACATTTCACCTTGACTCAACTCGGAACAAGTGTCTATATGCAAAGATAGATGATACCTGGTTATGGCATAAAAGTTTTTGTCATGTAAATTTTGATAATCTAATCAAAATAAGTAAGAATCGCCGAGTAAGAGGTCTACCGAGTTTGGAGAAACCTGAGAATGCTATGTGCCGAGGATGCCAGATGGGCAAGATGACAAGATCAAGCTTTACAAGTAATTCCTACACTTCTAAGGGAATTTTAGATCTTGTGCATACTAATCTTTGTGGTCCTATGAAAGTTCAAAGTTATTATGGTGATAAATATTTCATATTATTTATGGATGATTATTCAAGGATGATGTTAGTTATGTTTTTAAAAGAAAAATCAGAAGCTTTTCAAATGTTTAAATGGTACAAGACAAGAGTTGAAAATGAAACAGGAAGACAACTAAAATGTCTTAGATCTGATAGAGGAGGAGAGTTCACTTCTGATGAGTTCAACTTATTCTACAATGATCATGGTATTAAAAGACAAGTCTCTGCACTAAGAACTCCACAACAAAAGGGGATAGCTGAGAGAAGAAACAGATCTATTGTGGATTGTGCTAGAACCCTGATGATTGAAAAGACAGTGCCACAAAATTTTTGGAGAGAAGCAATAAGCACTGTTGTTTACACCCTGAACTGATTACAATTGAAGAAAGGAACTTTGAAGACACCATATGAAATCTGGTATGACAAGAAACCTAATGTAAGTTACTTTAAAATCTTTGGAAGCAGATGCTATGTTCTCAAAGATGACCGAAATGGAAAGTTTGATCAGAAAAGTGAAGAAGGAACATTTCTTGGTTATTCTTCTAAAAGCAAAGCATTTAAATGTCTGATCAAATCATCTAATAGAATAGTGTAAAGTGCAAATGTGAAAATTGATGAATTTGCAGAAAGAAATGATGAAGGAAATTCCAAAGAACCAGAAGATTATGAAGGATTTGTATATGTTCAACCGAGAAGTCCTATCGAGAAAGCTGCTGAAGGAAATGAAGAGAATATCCAGTTACCAAGTGATGAAGAAGATCATACAGAATCTACCGAGACAATATTAGCCAAGTATGTCAGAAGGAATCATGCATCAAGTCAGATTATAGGAGATAAGGATGATCCAGTGATGACAAGAAACAAACTGAGACAGAACACATGTCTGATATCTAAATTTGAACTGAGGATAGTGAAAGAGGCATTTAACAGTGAAGATTGGATAAATGCTATGAAAAAGGAGATTGATCAAATCAAGAAGAATGACACATGGACAATGGTCCCAAGACCGAAGGACAAAAATGTAATTGATACAAAGTGGATTTTCAGAAACAAGCTAAATGAAAAAGGTGAGGTCATTCGAAATAAAGAAAGACTAGTTTGTAAAGGTTATGTTGAAGAAGAAGGAATTGATTATAGTGAGAATTTTGCACCTGTGGCAAGACTTGAAGGAGTAAGAACATTGTTGGCATATGCTGCTTACAAGAATTTCAAGGTATATCAAATGGATGTCAAATCTGCATTTCTGAATGGTATATTAGAAGAAGAAGTTTCTATTGAACAACCTGAAGGATTTGTTGTAGAAGAGAATAAAGATCAGGTATGTAAGTTGAACAAAGCTTTATATGGTCTAAAGAAAGCATCTAGAGCATGGTATGAGAGATTGCACTCTTATTTAATCAAGATTGGTTTTATAAGAACTAGTGAAAACAATAATATGTACATGAAGAATGATGAAGACAATGGAATACTGATCTCAGCCATATTTGTTGATGATATTATTTTTTGTGGAAATGACTCTTTATGCAAGAACTTTGGAAATGAAATGTGTAAAGAATTTGAGATGTCATTAATCAGTGAAATAAAGTATTTTATAGGTCTACATATACTACAAATGAAAGATGAGATTTTCATTACTCAAACCAAGTATATAAAGGAAATCTTGAATAAATTTGGAATGGAGGATTCAAAACCAGTAAGTACTCCTATGACTAGGAACTAGAAACTATCAAAGAATGATGAATCTGCATCTGTCGATGAGACACTTTACCGATCTATGATTGGAAAGTTGCAATATGTTGTTCATAGTAGGCCAGATATAGCACATACAGTAGGTATAGTTGCAAGATTTTCTGCAGATCCCAAGGAAACACATATGACAGCAATCAAGAGAATTTTCAGATACCTGAAAGGCACTGAAGATTATGGCTTAGTATATTAGAAAGGAAATATTTTTGATTTAAAAGTTCATACCGATGCTGATTGGGCAGGCAACATTGATGATAGGAAAAGCACAAGTGGAGGAGCTTTCTTTTTAGGAGAAAGACTAGTGAGTTGGCTTAGCAAGAAACAAGGATGTATTTCACAGTCAACAATAGAAGCTAAATATGTTGTTGCAGCATTGAATTGTACCAATATAGCATGGATCAAACAACTATTGGAAGGCATCAATGAGAAAGTTATCGGGCCAGTAACTATATTCTGTGATAATACTAGTACCATTAACATTTCAAAGAATCATGTTATGCAATCTAAGACAAAGCACATCTCTATCAATTATCATTATCTTAGAGAAGAAGTCCAAGAGAAGAAAGTGGCGTTGGAATATGTTAGCACAAAGGAACAAATAGCAGATATCTTCACCAAGCCACTACCAAGGGACATTTTTGAGTATCTCAAAAGTCAGTTAGGGGTCCTACCCCTATCTTCTATTCACTGACAGAGTTCGGTGAAAGCATCAATTCGATGACTCTACAGAATACCTTTTATGAGTTGATGCTGATTCACACACTTTAGGAGGTTTTCTAAATGTGTGCAGAAAACATAAATAGGGAACAGGAATTGAAGACAAAATGCTCTAACCAAGACTAAGTTGATACCTAACAGCAAGGGAATTACTTCACACAGGAAGAAATTTTGTATTAGCTTTCTTTTTGGCATTGTTGTCAAAGGGGGAGAAGACTATTGTATGGGGGAGAAGACTAATGATAGGGGGAGAGCATTTCAGAATCTCACAACAATCTGAATCCGAATCATTTAGGTCAAATCAATTGGTTTTTCCATCAATGCCAAAGGGGGAGATTGTTAGCATTACAATAGACAAGGGGAGATTGTTGGCATTTCAATAAGGATATTGAGAAGGTTGTTGATGATTATGGATATAACTGATTAAGGATGTTTACCATCTTAAAAATATTATTTTGTCATTGATGTCAAGAAATTGATTTTCTAATTCAGTATGATGTTGCTATATCTTAAGAAGTATGATTTGATGAGAATTAATATGTCGGTAAAAGACATAGAAAGAATGTGATGAATAAGGGGACGAATAAGTTATTCAATGGGAAACTATTATCAAGCTAGACAATGATGAGATCATGATGTTTAGATTGTTTTGATATCCAACATATGTTATTGTTTGTAAGGTTAATACTATACTACATCACCAAGAAAAGAACCTAGTCGGTAAACCCTAAGAAACCTAGTTGGTAAACCCTAAGGTTATCGCTATCGGTTAATGAAGGTGAAATGTCTACTGAGTGAAGTTTAGTATTTACCAAGTTGCAACCGAGTAATAACAGAATGCATTGGATGAATAAAAGCATTATTTAATGAAGGAAGCTGATGAGCTGGATATGATTAAATGATTGATACGTCGTGCATGAAGTTTGTTAAGGATCTACGACTTTGAAGATTCAGGAGCTAGATCTACAACACAGATTGAACCGCAATACCCTAGCACAAGTTCCAAGAATAGAATGCAAGATCCCAGGCACAGTAAAACTTTTTCAGATAGAAGGATACATTAAACCTGGTCAGGACTGAAGATCTGATGGCTATGATTGATCATGGGAAATGTGATCAAGGAGATTAAGCGGTTAGAAAATTGTTTATAAATAAGAAGTTATTGATCAACAATGCATGCGGGCAAGTGTAAGCACAGGGATACTACATAGTGATTACCGAGCACAGAACCTTGAAGACCTGTTTGAATAACAGAGTAAGGAGCCCAGCAGAGGGACAAGATAAGTCCTATGACTTGATAGTATTGAGCAAATAGCAATCTTCTTTAGCATTTTAGATGCAAAGTTGCAGATATATTTTATTACTATTGTTTATTTTGTAAGTGACAGAAAATCTCTTAACCAAGTGGACTTAACAGTCTTATTTGCAAATCCTCTAGCAAGGTGACATTCTGATTGAGCATTTGAAATCCTTTGACAAGGTCACTTCTAACAAAGTGAAGATCCTAATAGATCTGAGGGAAATCCCTTAACCGGGTCACATCTAGCAATGTGTTTGTAATCTTTAACAGGATTTTCTTTTAACCGAGCATACTCTAGAAGGGTATATTTCTTAGTGGGTCCGAAATCCCATAGTGGTTTTTCCCTATTTGGGTTTCCACATTAAATCTGGTGTTATATGTTTTGTGATGTTATTTGTTTATGAGTTTGCATGTTTTATAGTTTTTTTGATAAGGTTACCGAGGTTGAATCTATTGAATATATTGAATATTAAGTTTGTATGATTCACCCCCCCCTCTCATCTTATTAACACTCTTCTGGTCATTAACATCTCTAGCCCAATCTACATCTGTATATGAACATAATGTAAAGTCATCATTTTTAGGATACCATAAACCATACTCAGTTGTTCCCTACAAATACCTAAAAATCCTTTTCACCGCACTCTCATGATTTTCTCTAGGATCACTCTAATATCTTGATACAATACAAACTTCATCCATTATATCCAGTCTAGTTTGAGTCAGATATAACAAACCACCAATCATAGACTTGTACCTAGTAGGATTTACCGATGTATATGCATCATTCTTTGTCAATTTCTCACTTGTAACCACCAGAGTATTAACCGGTTTACAATTTTCCATACCAAATTTCTTCAATAGCTCTCTAGCATGCTTAGTTTGACAGACGAAATACCTTTATTAGTTTGAGTAATCTGCAAACCTAAGAAAAAATTCATCTCCCTGATCATAGACATCTCAAATTCATTCTTCATATTGTTAGAGAATTTCATACACAACTTATCTTCACCTCCAAAAATGATATCATCAACAAAGATCTCAATAATCAATATGTCATCATCAGTGATCTTGTAATATAAATTACTGTCAGCGTTACCTTTAGTGAAATCAATCTTTAAAAGATATTTATCAAGTCTTGCATACCAAGCTCTAGGGGCTTGTTTCAATCCATATAAAGCTTTCTTTAACCTGCAAACCATGTTTTTATCATCTGAAAGTGAAAATCCATTAGGTTGCTCAATATAATCTTCCTCTTCAAGATCTCCATTTATAAATGCACACTTAACATCCATCTGATAAACCTTGTAGTTCTTATGTGCAGCATAAGAAAGAAATAATCTCACAGCTTCAATCCTAGCTACCGGTGCAAAGGTTTCATCATAATCAATTCCTTCCTTCTGAGAATATCCTTTACAAATGAATCTAGCTTTATTTCTCATAATTTGTCCATCCTCATTCAATTTATTCCTAAAAAACCATTTAGTTCCAATAACATTCCTATTTTTAGGTCGGGGAACTAAAGTCCATGTGTTATTCTTTTCTATCTGATCCAATTCTTCTTCCATAGCTTTCATCCAATATTCATCTTTACAAGCTTCAATTACTAATGCTAGTTCAACTTGAGAAATAAAACATACCTCATCAATTGCCAACCTTCTTCTTGTCATCACTCCTTTGCCTTTGTCTCCAATGATCTGATCTTTAGAATGATTCAACCTTACATACCTAGGAGTCTTGTGATTTTTTGTTCCTCTGTCCTAATCTTTGGTTACAGTTGAATTTTCTTATACTACCAGAGTCACTAGTTCAACATTTTGTTTCGGTGTAGGTGCTACCGGTTCATTTATGATCATTTCTACTATTGGTTCTCTCTCATAGGTTCCAATTTGACTTTTAAAGTGCTCATCCACTTTGACATTTGTGCTCTCCACAATTCTCTGCAATCTTTTGTTATAACATCTATATGCTTTTCTTTCAATAGAATAACCAAGAAATATTCTCTTTTGATATATCATTTACTACCAAAGATTCTAAAATACTTAACTATCGGAGTATGACCAAGCCATAACTCATAAGGTGTCTTAATGGTATCTCCTTTGATATGAACTTTGTTGAATGTGTATACCGTCGTGCTTACAACTTCTCTCCAGTAGACATGAGGTAGATTAGCTTCCATCATCATAGTTTTAGCTACATCCAAGATAGTTTTGTTCTTCCTTTCGACAACTCCATTCTGCTAAGGTGTCTGAGGTACAAACAATAGTCTCCTTATGCCATTCTTCTTACAATAGTTGTTAAATTCACTAGATGTGAATTCTCGACCCCAATCTAACCTTAAACATTTAATCTTCAATGGTGTCTCTATCTCAACTTTAGCTTTAAATATTTGAAACTTTGCAAATGCTTCAGACTTCTCCCATAGAAAAATAACCCACATCATTCTTGAATAATCATCAATGATTATCCTGAAATATCTATCATCCTGAAAACTTTTGATTCTAGCAGGACCACACAAATCAATATGAATAAGATCAAGAGCATCACTAGATTTGTCTTGTATACTCTTAAAATAACTTCTGACTTGCTTTCCCATTTGACATTCCTTATATACCGAATTATAGGGCTTTCCAATCTTAGGTATATCTCTAACTAATCTTCACAATGCAACCAAAATTTACATGACACAACCTCCTATGCCATAGCCAAGTCTCATCAATTTGTGCAATCAAAAATTTCTTCTCACCAAAGTTCAAATGAAAGATATTACCTTTAGTCTGTGTACCAGTTGTAATCTCCAATCTAGATCTGTTGATAATCTTGCATTTTCCATCCTTGAACTGTAACTGAAATCCCTTATCCACCAACTGTCCTATACTCGAAAGATTATTCCTTAAACCTTCAACATAATAAACATTATCATTCTTATTCTTACCACCTAATGATATTGTTCATTTTCCCTTGATGATGAGAAATATCGTGCATGCTTTGTCATCTCCAGATATCACTAGACCACCATCAAATTCTTGCATATTTAAGAACTTCCTTTTATCTCCAGTCATATGATGTCAACATGCACTGTTAATTAGCCATTCATCCTTGTCTTCAATTTTAGCAACAAGGGCCTTCTCTTCAGGTACCTGATCATCTTCCTTGATAGTCAAAAATACCCATACCTTTCCATTTCCGAATCCACTAGTCAAATCTTGTGTCGGTTCATCATCAGAATCAGTCACACCTTCCTCATCCGCATAGTAGCATGATTTGTCTATGTTTCTCCTATACTTATGCTTGTTCTGATAATCATGTTTAGGCCTAAAAGATATTCTAGGTCTTTCTTCAAATCTTGAATTCCTTTCAAGACATCTAGATGCAAAATCACCTATCTTATTACATGCAAAGCATTTAAAGGGTGATTTTCCTTCATACTTATTTCCTGTCGGTCCTTTAGGTATTCTTCTAGCAAATAAGGCTTCAACTTTCTCAAACTCTTCATCTTCTTTCTTCATATCCTCTAGTTCCTTCGCATATAAATCTTTCCAATCACTCTTGTTGGTAGATGATGTAGATGCATGAAAAGAAGGTTCAGATTTAACAGCTCCAGAAGGTCCAAATTCTTCAAGTTTGAAAGAAGATAATTTTCCAAACAAGGTATCCCTATCAACAAAGGTGTTTGCCATAGTTCTAAGCTCATTAATTGAAGTAGCCTTCATCTTATAAGCCGGTGGAATAGCTCTCATTACTTTAGAAACTATTTCCTCTTCACTCAGAGATCCACCACAACATTGAATTCCTACATCAATCTCATTAATTATCTCCATAAAAGCATTAATTCTTTCATCTTCTTCCATCTTCAGGTTTTCATACCTCACCCAATAACCATCAAGTTTAAAAATTTTAATAGTAGGGTCACCTTCATTCAGAGTCTCCAATTATTCCCATATAGTCTTTGCAGTTCATTTATCAATTAGTCCCATTATTTGTTGATCAAAAAGTGCACACAAAAGGGATTCTCTAGCTCTACAATCATTCTCAAGATCCTTATCCAGATCTTTCGAAGGAGGATTGCCAGATGCCAAATTAAATAATGTAACACCATTCTCAGTGATCTCCCAAATTTCCTTTCCAAGACATCTCAGGTGAGTCTCCATCTGAATCTTCCATACCCTATAATTTGTTCCATGAAGCCTAGGAATTTCTCTCTAGAAAACAAATGCAGATGTATTTGATGAACTTGAATTGCTAGATGCCATAGGATCTTCCTCAAGTGGTTAAGCTTCTACAGAGAGGACCAATCTCTGATACCAATTGTTAGACAACTCAAATAACCAGAGGACAGCTGAGAGGGGGGGGGGGTGAATTAGCTGTCACCTGATTAATGAAATTTAAGCATTCAAAACCTTATTACCGGAACACATAAACTTAATACCAAAATTCATAAACCAAATATCAAAATAACTGTTATAGCAATTAAACATAAACATAAATCACATTACAGTTACCATCCATCCAGAACACATGACAAGAAGATTTGTACATGGAAAACCCAGTAAAGGGAAAAACCACGGTGGGAAGTCTACGCACAGCCATATAATACTTTTGTAGTAAGTATGTGATTATAATATGAGGGGCTTGCACATGTAGGAAGGCCAATAGCCTAGAGCGCACTGCTCATCACAAAAAGGAGCCTCACTGACTACATAAATATCGGACTACAATCTGGAAAGAAGAGTGAGCTACAAGTATTGTGTCTCCTATGCCTGAGTATAGTTCTGGTTAAGCTATATACCAGAGGCCTTAAACCTCTCTTACAAACACAATTCAATAACCTATGATTGACCAAACCTTCTTCATATGATTACAACATTATTCGCACACAGATAAACCTATAACCCACATACCATGATCTATAAAGAGGTCTTACATCATATTTGTACCAACTTGGGACCTAAATAATTAGGTCGGCCACCTAAAAGATTATACAATAATTTCATAACATAAACCCACAATCCAATGATCAACCAAGTTGGCTTAGGCTAAAAATAATGTAAACCAATCATTAAATCCCACCGGTAACACATCAAGAATATCCTCCAACATGTTACAGAAACCAATCCATAACCTAGATAACACTGAACCCAAAATAGGTCACCATAAATAAAATCCAACACCACTGATGAACTAGAACATGAACATTATAACCAACAACATCCTGAGAACTAGCTAGAATTCCTACCAACACCACTTATCATGTGCATCAAAAGATCTTCAACAAAGCTCTGTCGATAAAACCCTTACCAGTGACCAAAAGGATTAATAGAACAAATGATAGCTCCTGAGTCATCAAATTCTGAACCAACTAGTCGTGATACACATCTGAATAGCATGAATGATAGATCCAAACCAATTCCACAAACCAAACCATACCAAATCATAGCGGATCAATATCATAATCCAAGCACTCTACTAGAACCAACTGAAAACTGGTGAAAAACCAAAACAACCAGTGTTGCCATAAATGACAAAAAATCAATGCAACACATAATCAATTCCTTAAAATTGCCAATAGTTATATGGTGGTTTACAAAAGGGTGGTTCATTGTCGAGCGGCTCACTTCAAGACTACTTAGTCCAAGATTACAAAAGTGGCTTACTGTCGAAATTCTCACCGCAACATGTATGGTTGAAGTTAATAAAGTTGTATCTCCAAATGGATGAGATCAATTCCTAGTTAAGCTCAAACTACAATTCCAAAACTATACATAAGATTCAGTGACAGATCTCTATACAATTGTCCTTGAGAACTTGCAACAGATCCAGTGAAGGATTACTGTAATACTATCTGCACTCTGATTCTAGAGCAACTGCCTTTGTTGTTTGCAACACACACTTCATACTCTAATACTCACTTTTTTTCTATCTCATCACTATATCACACTCATATTACACACTTCCATGTATACTAGAAGATTCACACACTGAGATAATGTCTTGGCCTATCTCAACATGTTTTCCAATAAAGCCTTGAATATAAACATGATAACCAAGTCGACATCCACAAGCTATTTATACACTTCCCTTTACATAATTCATTTATTGATACATATACCTTAATAATGCACCCATAACCCGTGAAAGCCTTGAAAAGAGTCAATCGGCTTATGCAACAAGAGAGACACAATGAAAGTAGTAAGGAAATATAAAAAATTCATATAAATAGATCATATCCAAGACATAGAACTTCCAACAGTCATCCGGTAATCATCAGATTATCATCAAAGAAAATCTCGTAGTTAACCAGTTACATGAAGACTTCAAGCCAGAAACATCCCAACCGGGACTCTAAAGATCAACCAGATCACAACATGGGAATCTCAATCCTTATTCTTAGTTCTACTTCCTCTGCCCCTACAAATGATTACTTAACATCATATTTATACCCACTGGAATATATCCAGGTTGGCCTCGAAAGATTACATTCACCATCACAGGAAATGAAACGTGTAATTAGGTCAGCCCTAAGATTTAAGAAATATTTCCAAAAAATAACAACCAAGAGATGTGGATCAGCAGGAAGGTTGGCCACATGCCAAGGAACATCAGACAAGACCCAAGATGGATCCACATGCCAAGAATCGTACTGGTAATGAAGGGAAACCAACCGGAAAGCACAAGAACTATCTTGGGAACCTAGAAACAACCAACCAGAAGCAATAACATACTAGAGAAGAACCCAAATGAACTAGAAATCTAGAATCAACCACATCAAACCGCCAGGAAACTGCAAACAAGATCTGCCATGAATAACAAGCAACTACTGGTGCATACTGGTAAGAACACAAAAAACTACACAAGGAACTTAACCAATAACAAAATTGAAAGGAAATATTTTTTGTTGATGCAAGATTGCTCATATACTGGGGATGCTTCTACATCAAACAACCTAGGTAGAAAAAGATGTTCCATGAGAGGCAACTCATGAACATCTATAAGGATTCGAAACGAAGATCCCATGCTCATTTCTGATCCAAACATCTACTTTATCTGCCAATCTCTGCTCTATCTCCCCCGGTGCTTCAACCGGCTTCTCTAACCTATGACTCTCTTTGTTTCTCCTTCTTTTCTTTAGGTTTACACATTGCAATTCTAATTTAGTTTTGCCACAAGACTTTATCCGGTTTGTCACCATGAGCTCTCTGTCAACCGGTCCCATCTGTCCATCAGATTCATTTGTCAGATCCTTCTGTCAACTCATGTCACCTTTCGGTATAATCTATGCAATTGGTTCTATTAGATATTTCTTCAAAACCTCTAGTATAACCTCTATAATCAGTTCTATCAAACCTTCCGGTATAACCTCTACTACCTGTTTCCTGTAACTTTTCTCAAGACTCACCTCCTTCTCTTTCTCCTTCAAAGAAATCAATGTGAACTTCTGCCCATCCTTTTCAATATTAACAAGGTTTCTTCTATAGTCATAAATAGCTCCTCTATCATACTACCAAGGTTTTCCCAACAAGACATGACAAACATTCATTGACACAATATCACATAAAACTTCATCTCTGAAAGGCCCAGTATTGAAACTCACCCAACACTTCTCCTTTATCTCTACCTTCTGATCATCTTGTAACCAACTTACCTCATAAGGACAAGGACGCTCAAGTCTCTTCAACCCAAGCTTCTCAACCATCTCCTCAAATACTAAATTATCAGTACTTCCACTATCTACAATGACCTTGCAACACTTACCACTTGATTTGCATATAGTCCGGAAAAGACTCCTCCTCTGAGTAGATCGGGTATCGTTTCTTCTGAACTTAAGGGATTCTCCTTGCTCTGGTGCATAGTCAGATCCAATACCATCTGGTTCTTCACTTGCCACACAACTTCTCACCATTCCTTTCTTACATTCATAAGATCTATGTCCAGGTTCTCCACACTTGAAACATTTGCCAAGAAATTCTCTATTGGTATTGATGCTACCCTTCCTTGGTGTCTTTTGTTCCGATTCTTTACTCCACTTACATTTTGACTCCTCTTCTTCAACCAATTTCTTCATACCATCATTCATCTTGAATTTCTCCTTTCCCCTATTTAGTTGTCTTCTTCCCACCTTCTCATCAGCCTTCAAAGAATACTGGTAAGCTTATTCAACTATTGAAACCTTCAACATACTCATCTCATCTTGAATGTTAAAAGAAAGCCTATTGATATACCTTGCCACATTTTCTCTGTCCATCTCTCTATGTCTAGATCTGATTACCACCTTGTATAATTACTCATTATACTCCTTCACAGTCATGTTTCTCTATTTTAGGTTCTGCAACTTCTTGAACAACTCTAGTTCATAGTCTCCTGATATGAACTTGGCCTTCAATCTTGCAACCATCTATCTCCACTGGGTGATCTTCAATGCACAATTATCCACTCTATCTTTCTGCAACTCTTTCCACCACAAGGAAGCATGTCCTTTCAACTTGTTCTATACCAATCGAACTCTCTACGGGTCCTTGACATCCTCAATGTCAAAGTAGTCCTCCAACTCTCTGATCCAATCGATCAGATCCTCTGGGTTCAACGTTCTATAAAAGTTAGAAACCTAAAGTTTATGCACTTTACTTGCTTGGGCTACTTTCCTTAGGAATCTTTCCTCTCTCTCATCATGTTGTCCTTCAACTTTTTCAAGCTCTTCACCATCTTCC
Organism: Cryptomeria japonica; assembly: GCF_030272615.1. Taxonomy (NCBI): domain Eukaryota; kingdom Viridiplantae; phylum Streptophyta; class Pinopsida; order Cupressales; family Cupressaceae; genus Cryptomeria; species Cryptomeria japonica. Next base: position 233,053,141 of record NC_081407.1, read on the forward strand.
TCATACCAATTTGATAGTGCAGTTGTAATTTTTGGTACAGTATCCAAACCAGTTAGTTTTGCTAGTTGTTTTTGAGTTGGGTTTAAGTTTGGTGAAAGCTTATTTTGTTTTCTATCTACTAATTCACCTCCCCTCTCAATAGTTGACCGGATCCTTATTATTTCATCATATTATCAGAAACCAACCAGAAAGCACAAGAACTTTCTCGGGAACCTAGAAACAGCCAACCGGAAGTGATAACATACTGGAGAAGAACCCAAATGAACTAGAAATATGGAATCAACCACATGAAACCACCAAGAAAATGCAAACAAGATTTTCCATAAAGAACAAGCAACTAATGGTACATACCAGTAAGAACACAGAAAACTGCACAAGGAACTTAAGCAATAACAAAACTGAAAGGAAATATTTTTGGTTGATGCAAGATTTCTCATCGAACGGAGATGCTCCTACATCATTTAATTACCAAAATGGGATAGGGGTCATCCAGACCCATAGAATCTGACCCATAAGACTCAAAACTCAAACATAGCATCTCCAAACTCCAAGAATACTCATACCATAGTTACCAAACCATGAGACATGAAAAGATACATCTTCCATAACCAAAAATAGATGGAAACGGATACCAGGACCAATGTAAACACAACTCAGAATTTTGGGTAAGGATCTTCTAGAAATAACTCCAATAGATTAACTACATCTTACTGAATCACATCTCAAAGAAATAAAAGAACTTGCATGACCTTCTCATAGCAAAACTACACATACCAACTACATACAACATCAAGATCAAACTGGATAACTAACTTGACACCAATTGTTGCTTATACCATCCAGAACAAACTGAATAACTAGTTTGACATCAATGACAACAATATTCACACAATTCTAACAATATCCCCTTTTCTCATTGATGGAAAAACAAAACATCTAAAAAATATATCTGCATACAACTCAACTCCCCCTAAGTATTACATCTCCTTAATTCCTAAATCTACAACCCTTTCTCCAAATGGTTTTCTCCCCCTTTGACATCAAGGACAGAGGGCACTTGTGATGAAAAAAAAGGAAAAAAAAAGAGGAGTAAAATATAACCTCAAATGTAAAAAATATAGTACAAAACCAAAGGATCCTTAAACTTCTCATCTTTGGAATGATAAGCTTGTATTTATCCTTCATTTCTAGAAGAAGAACATCCTAAGAATGTACAACTAGTTTAATGCTAACTGAAAGACCCTTGCACTCTACTAGAAAATCAATAGCACGGGAAAACTGTCTAGAGTAGATGGATTCTGCTCATCCTTAACTGCATTGTCAACCAATGCAGAAAAATGCTCTAACTTTGCCTCAACAATATCTTTTACCTTCCAAAACATACTTACAAAATATTTTCTTTGCCTCTGCAAATAGAAAAGTTTATCTTGAAGAAAGTTTATTCTTTTTCTTTTCTCACAATCCTTGTCATCCAGAAAATCAAAATCTTTACAAAACAAACTCAATTCATCTTCAATAGAATCATTTTTAGTTTTATGCTTCATTGCAACTGTCGAACAAGAGATATAGTACCTATAGACTCTACTAGCATTGCAGATATAATATCTTAGTTCCTCAATGCACGCCAATAAAGATTCCTTCGCATAATCACATTCATTTAAGAGATTTTGTATATCAATTCCTTTTTCCTTTGAAACTCCATCCTTAATGGATTCCTCTAATAAATTCTACTTTAGAATTTCACAAAGAGACTCTAAAAGCAAGTTACTAATATCTCCCATACTGATACTGTTTCAGACCAAGTGATTCATCAAAAAAAATTACTTCTATTTGATGCTCTACAAAAAGGATTGTTAGGAGAGTTATGCATACACAAAAACACAAGAAACAAGTTCAAACATGAGTGTTAGCAATCACAAATTAAATACTATCCTAAGCAAACATATCAAGAGAGATACTAAATAAGAAATGGAAAGAATGCAAAGACAAAAGAGGTAAACTAAACTCCTCCAAATATTGACCAAAACATTCATAGTGGCTCCTCCCTTGTTCCTCTCCTCTCCAAGTTCCCAAATGAGTGTAGCTCTCAGTAGCTTTTTGCACTATTTTTGGATGTCTTATGGAGATTCAAGAATATGAAATAAAATCTCATAAAAGTGCAAACATGAACAAGCTAAAAATGAGATATTATCTAATCTAGTGTTGATTTTAGTCCAAAAGAGTAAATGTGAATGATTATGCGAAATGCTCTCTAAAATTCACTATAAGTTAGATGCATACAAGTTTCCAGGATGTGGATTATGAAGGAATAGGCTCTATTTATAGGGAAAATTGAACAATGGATGGTTGAGATTGAGTAATCTCAACAAGGGTCAGGATCGAAGGGTTTATGATCCATGTGAGGACTTTCAACCCAATCCCAAGATGACAAATGTCAACCAAAGATGGGTTGAGAGGAGAGGGAATAAGCATTAAATTCTTGACATGACTTGAGGGTTAACTTGGGAGGTAAGGTTAATCCTGAGTTGAAACAATAAAGCCATTATTCTATAAATAATGTCTTTATCCAATGGATAAACTCTTGTGCAAGAGTTAGTGAGGATAACCATGGTCAAAGCAATAAATGCTTGAAGAGACCTATGGGTCAAATGAGGGTTTAGTTAGAGGTAAAGTCTCTAACCATGGGAGCAAGTGGTTTTAACCATAAATGGTTATGTAAGAGCCATTAATGGTCATGTAAGATCCATTAGTGGTTTGGAAGACTTTAGAGGTTAGCTTGTTGAACACATAAAGCATTAAATGCTTTTCAAAGACTTTAGAGGCTTTGAGAAGTGACTCCAAGTTGCTTAGAAATGTGACAATATTTAGGGGATGGATCTGGATAATTAGGAATGGTTAGAAAGTGGTTAGAAGGGTCTAGAAGGGGATTTAGGATTGCAAGTGGGTTTGGTGGGTGAGGGAAATAGGATTTAAATTAAAATAAAATTAATTTATTTCAATTTGTGGTTGCAACTTGCCTTTGTAGGAGAATGCAAGTGGGGGGGGAATTAAATGATTTAAATAAATGTTAAATTTATTTATTTAAAAGAAGAAAGTGTGAATAAATTAAATAAATAGGATTTATTCATTTAATTGATTTTGATTGTGGCTAAATGAATAAATTTAAATAAATTGAATAATTTGTTTAATTAATAGGAGAAAGGGTTGAGGATGAATTAATTAAATATTAATTTAATTAACTGGTGACTAATGGTTTATTAATCAAATAAATAGTAAATATTCATTTAATTAAATGGACAGATTTATATGACTACATTTGCCCCTCTTTGAGACGATGTGGTTTATCGCGTCATTTCAAAGAAAGAAAAGTAGGCATGAATAAATATGCCCCATAAATGTTAATTTATTGGGTGGTATGCCCCCTCAAGAGATGGGCCGAAAAAATTTCAAAAAGTCAGGCAATCTCTCGAAAAAGAGAAAAGAAATTGGGAGGGGGGAGGTAGAATACAAGAAATGAGAAATGATGGTAAAAGAATGGGAGAAGATGGAGAAACATCAAGCCAGTGAGTACCCTTAGGTCATGTAGGATATACGGTGCAAATGCGATGTTGATGCGTTCGATTGATGCTATACAATTGATCAAAATTAGTTGGACAATCTAGTGCAATCAGTTGAATTGCCCCAGTCAAGTCAAAGCATGACAATTGATGTCAGTTGTTCATATAGACAGGATAAAGTCTGAGTAAGTGAATCAAGGTGATCTGTTGTGACTTAGACAATTGATGTAATTGTTCGATGAAGTCCAGGTATCTGAAGCAAAATACTCGTCGAGACTTAGACAATTGATGTAATTGTCCGATATGATTGTGTTTGATTGGTTGATCAATTGATAGTGTGTGTGTGGGATGGATGGTTGTGGTGAATTATAGCAGCCCCATTGAGACTAGGTCATCATGATAAATGTTTGTTGTAGTCTAGGTTTTCCATGATCGATTACCTGTTGAGACTTGAAGATACTTGATCAAAGTATTTGTTGATAGTCTAGGTGTGTGGGAGTCGATTTGCCAATGCAGACAGAGTAACTAGCTTGATTGGGTTGATGGGAACCAATGAAGGGATTATGATGATGATCTAGATGGGGCGAGTGAGGGAGGGATTCAATGTTAGATAGAAGGTATGGAGGACCCAGGACTCATTCCTATGAAATAAGATTGAAAAAATAGAGTATGCATTGTCATTACCATGTATGAATGATATGCAGCTATTATGAATGTATGGATGGATGGAATGCAATGGAATGAAATATATACACATGAGATGAAATGATGATCCATAGTGCTTTAGTTTTCATCATTGAGCATGGTGGTATCAATCTTGGATGAGGCAGTAGGAACCAAGTTTGGAGCATTGTACCTATAAGCAATTAGCATAGATAAATAATATGGACCCTCCATAATGGTTCATGCTCATATGGTTGAGGTATACATTGTAGTAAGAAAGCCATAGTGATCCATGATTGTATTTTGCATAAGATCACGTAGCTTAGTGAACTTCCCACGTAGAAACCATTAGTACATGCCCCAGAATTTCATTGGAATAATTCACAGACAATAAACCAAATGATACTTAGGAACCATCTCGGCTACTCTAATCACTTGTGGATATCCCAGAGTAGCGTAGGAACCTGATATAAATGAAGAAATAACTTATCAAAATAACCAAGTACTTGATAGTTTAAACATAATTTTCTTGTCAAAGAAAATGTTATCTTGTCTTTGTTTTGGAAAGGAACGATGCATCCTTGTTAAGACTGTTTATGGTGAAAGTGGATAATAACAATATTAAAAGGCTAAATGAATTCAACCACAAAACCATAGCCTAACAACAACAAAGATCCACCATAACATATGAAGATTACCTAAGACAATGCAAAACAAATGAAATCACAAAGATTATACCATCACATGTCCAATAGGGTTTCGATCTCCATTCTTCCTATCTCCATTGATCTTGCTTGATATATTTGCTCTTAGATTTTATGTGTGAACAAGAGCTCAATAAAGAACATAAATGTGGTTGTAAGTAGACTTGATCGCATATAAAAGTTCGAATGCTAGAATGCTTGATTAGCTGATTGAATAGAATGATTAGAAAATGATTAGGGTTGATAATGAAGGAAGCATCTCCTTATATAGAAGATACTATAAGAAATGAAGGGATAAGATTGAGAGGTGTAAAAGATAAATGTTCGGCTATGATTAGAGGGTAGGTAGAAGAAATAATAAAATAATGAAAGGGTAGGTAGTGTATGAATTAAGAGATGAATGACATGTGTCATGGGTAGAAAAGGCTAATGAATGAATTAAATAAATAAATATTTATTTAATTAATAGAGGAAACGGGAACAATTAAATAAATAAGATATTTATTTAATTTAGGAAAAGATAATTTATTTAAATGAGAAATAAGGATAGAAGAGGATAAATGAATGAATTAAATAAATAAAGATTTATTTAATTAATAGAAGAATTAAGCTAAAATAATTAAATAAATAAAGATATTTATTTAATTAGACAAGACAATTTTAGGTGTCTACAAAGACAGTTGTGAGTACCTATGTTGATTGATTGATTGATTTGATAAGTGATCATCATTTGAGTAATTCAAAATGTTTGTTTGATGTCTATTGTGATGCGTATGTACAAGGGATTTATGTGATGCAAGGATTCTGATTGATTTTTGATGTTTTATCATGTTTTTGGATTGTTGATGTGTTTTTTGAATGTTTTTGAATTTTGTGAGATAGTTTTGAATGAAGTGATGAATACTAAGAGGGGGGGGGTGAATTAGTATACCAAAAAATACTAAACTCAAACACTTAAACAGTCTAGCAGTAAACCGGTAAAATAGTTTTACAAACAAACCGGTTAACACATGCAAACCAGACAACAAATAAGGCATTCACCCACAGAAGCACAATCACCATAACACAAGAGATTTTGACATGGAAACCCAAATGGGAAATACCATGGTGAGATGAAACTCATGAGTAACTATATGCAGAATAGTGACCAGACTGGTTAACGTCAGACTGGTTAAGGTCATACAATGTTCTTTACTAGAACAAATCCTGTTAGGAATCTCAATCTCTGTTAGGAGATAAGTCTGATCAAAGACTACCTTGTGAGAGGATTTCAGATCCACAGTTGTGAAGCACCTTGTTACAAGATTTACAAAGGCTCTGCCAAGCCTACCTGGTTAAGGGTTTCAATACTTGTTGAAGATGTGAGTAATCAACAAGTGAGTGATCTAAATACTAGCATAGTATTCTTGGTTAGATCCTTGATAGCTCATTATTAATGCATTTTAGCATTACTTCAGTCTTCAAACACTTCACACTCTATTTCTTCACACAGACCTATTCTTCTTCTGTGATCGCTTATACAACAATCTCAGCAATCACCTTAAACCCTAACAACTCCTAAAACCCTAGACATGATGTCCTTAAAAGGAATCTGATTTCATGTTGGTCCTATAGGATTACATTGCAAGTTCCTAGGTTCAAAGTATCTAGACACATTTGGTAACACGACACAAAATCATCGTCAAAGTGTCAGTGGATAGTAACTCATCACAAAAATACCGGTTGGTAACTCATCACAGAGTATTACCAGTTCATACAACTTTACCAATTTACTTGTTGTTAACTGAGAGTAATATTGGTTCAAATATTAAACTGATTACCGGTTGACAAAAATGAAGACTGGGAAAATGATAGCTGCCACTTTAATTCCTTTGCTCTGTTCTGCTTGACATGTTCGAACCACTTGAGGTCTTCATGCCACTTGAGATCAGTAAACACTTTTTGGAAAACACCGATAGTCTAAAGACTACAACATAATACCGATTTGGAACAAATACCGGTTGAGCATAATTCATACATTCAAAAAGTGATCTCATAGCAAGTGTGTGTCCATCAATGACAATCACAACATAATCATCAAAGATGCCAACATGAAGAACTCAATGAATCACAAGGAATGAAGAATCCACTTCTATCAATAGGTCAAGAGCATTGCCCTTAGTTTGGACGTCACTAGGAAAAGCGGGATGCAGGACACATGTAGTACTAACCCTGATTGCAGATCAATAACAAGCCATGGTTTGACTAATGAATGAATGGATGCAATGAATGTGATTGCAACAATTCTGAAAGATAATGGAGCCATAACCTTTACGAGTGGCGCCTATTTGCCAGGTTTTCACCATCGTACTTACCCAAGGTGCCACCAGAGTGGTTGTTCACTGTTTGGATGCATGATTTTTCTTTCCTATTTTGATTTTTTTGTATTTTCTTCAGGACATTTATCTGAATGTTTTTGGTGTTCTTTCTGATATGTATTGGAGCTTGATGCTCTATACAACTTATATATGAAACCATTTGAGGTGCATGTTGTTGATCGAATCTGCTAGTGGTTCTCCTTGTGAAGTAGCCAACTGATATGTTCCGGACCCAAATACAATAGTGATAACATATGGACCCAGCCAGTTTGATTCAAACTTGCCCTGATGTTCTCTGTTTGGTTGATTATGAGGATTCTCTCTAAGAGAAAGATCACCTACCTCAAATGTATGAGGTCTAACACGGTGGTTATAGCTCCTACTCATATGCTGCTCATAGGCTTTGAGGTGGTTGTATGCAGCTTGTCACCTTTCATCAAGTAGCTCCAAGTCTTGAAGAAAGGAGATTTAGTATGCTTTATCATCTATCAAATTATGCAAAGAAACCCATAGAGATGGTATCTCAACCTCAATAGGAAGGATGGCTTCTGCGCCATAGACCAGTGAGTAGGGAGTTGCACCTATAGCGATTCGAATGCTACTTCGATACGCCCATAGTGCTGGATTTAATTGAACATGCCAATCATGACTGACATCATTGACTATCTTCTTGAGGATTCTTAATATATTCTTGTTTTATTCTCCATCCTCACCATTGCCTTGTGGGTAATAGGGAGTGGAAAAGTGGTGTTGGATGTGAAACTTCTCACAAAGCTCACGAACATCCTGATTTTTGAAAGGAAGTTCATTATCTATTATGATGGACATGGGTAAACCATACTGGCAGATGATGTAATTGAGGATGAATGAGGCAATCTACTTGTCGGTGACTTGGGTAAGTGGAACAACTTCGATCCACTTTGTGAAGTATTTGGTGGTGGTAATGATAAATTTGTGGTCGTTAGATGAAGATGGATGAATTTTACCCACAAGTTCAAGTCCCCATTGACAAAAGTGCCATGGTGTTGTGATTGGTTGAAATTCTTGTGCTGGTGCATGTATCAGGTCTTTGTGAACTTGGCATTTCTTGCATTCTCTGACAAAATAGTAGGAATCCTTTTCCATGGATGGCCAATAGTATCCAGCGTGCTTGATCTTCTTTGCTAAGAAAGGACCACTTGAGTGAGTCCCATAAATTCCTTCATGTACCTCTTCCAAGGCCTTTGTTGTCTCATCATGTTCCAATCATCAAAGGAGAGTACCATCCAGACTGCATTGGTATAGGGTTTCAGCAATGATGGTGTATCGAGCAGTTTGTCAGATGAAGGTTTTGTGTTTATTATTCGATTGGTTAGGAGGAAGTGTATGATCACAGAGATAGGTGTAGAACTCACCCTACCATAGGGATTCAAAACCGACAAGGTGACATATCATCTCAAATTCAGGGATATCATAAGCGGGAATCCAAAGTTGTTCTAACAAGAGCTTGTAGCATGTTGAATTCTGTGGAAGATCTATGAGAGATACAATGGTAGCCATAGCATCAGCAGCTCGATTCTGGTCTCTGGGTATCTGCTCAAAGGCGATGGTTGTAAATGATGTCTTTAAACTGTCCACCATTTGCTTGTATGGCATGGGCTTATTATCCTTGGTCTGATATTCATCTGTGACTTGTTGGATGACCAGTTGGGAGTTGCCATATATCTATAGCTCTTTCAGTTTCCATTTTATGGTGATTCTAAGTCCTATGATCAAGGCCTCATATTCTGCTATGTTGTTTGTACATGGAAAAGTTATCTTGTAAGACTTTGGGATATTGTCACCCTGAGGTGTGATAAACAGAATGCCTACCCCCGAGCCATGCCTAGTATATGAACCATCAAAGTATAGTTTCCATGATTGTGTTGTTACGATCATGAATATCTCTTCATCTAGAAAACTGGAAATAAGAGGATGATCCCCTATGAGGGGTGCATCGGCCAACTGATCTGCAATAACTTGGCCCTTGATAACCTTACGGTCCACATACTCTATGTCAAACTCACTGAGAATCATCACCCATTTGGCCAAGTGGCCTATCAATGCTACTTTGCTGAGTAAGTACTTTAGTAGATCAATCTTTGCAATGATTTGTACTTTATGTGTTAATAGGTAGTGCCTCAGTTTAGTGGCTGCCAAGATTACTGCTAGGCAAGCTCGCTCAATAGGTGTGTAATTGAGTTCATAGCCAACCAGTGTGTGAGAGATATAGTATACAAAACACTCTTTCCCTTATACATTATGTTGAGCTAGTAGAACTCCCAATGTTGTATTAGTTGCTGAAATATAGAGCAATAGAGGTCTACTTGGATCTGGTGGGATCAACAATGGTGTATCCATGAGATAATCCTTAAGCATCTAGAATGCTTGCTGGCATCTGGCATCCCATTGAAAGCAGATGTTTTTGTGTAATAGATGTGTGAAAGGGTGACACTTGTCTTCCAGTTGTGCAATGAATCTTCGGATTGATTGTACCTACCCTTGTAGTGTCCTTAACTGACTAATGTGCCTCAGAGGTGGTATGTCCATCATTTCTTTGACCTTTTCCGGATCAACCTCAATGCCTTTGCTTGAGACAATGTACCCTAGAATTTTCCCTGAGGTTACTCCAAAGACACATTTCTTTGGATTGAGGCGAACATGGTATTTTTCTAGTCTGTCAAAAAATTTATCTAAGATTTCCAGATGACCTTCTCTTGTTAATGATTTAGCTAGTAAATCATCAACATAATCCTCCTTTATTGTATTCATGATATCATGAAAGATGGTGGTCATAGCTCTTTGATAAGTCTCTCCTGCATTGATAAGTCGCCCCTACATTCTTTAGACCAAAAGGCATTATGTTTCAATAGTATGTTCCCCATGGGCATGTGAAAGCAATCTTATGTTGATCTTTTGGTGCAATCTTTATCTCGTTGTATCCTGAAAACCCATCCATAAGAGAAAGCATGGAATGTCCTACTGTTAGGTCCATGATCATGTCAATGTTTGGTAGGGGAAAGTCATCCTTAGGACAAGCCTTGTTTAGATCTCTAAAATCTTTGCAAATACAGATGCCCCCATTTGGTTTACCGATAGGTACAATGTTGGAGGTCAAATCAGCATAATCGATTGGTCGGATGAAACCAACATCTAAGAGCTTTTTGAGTTCTTCTTTGACAAAGACAACAAGCTGTGGGTGCATCTTGTGAAACTTCTATTTTACCGGTTTAGCTCCTTTTGCCATTGTGAGGTGATGCATGACCAAATCAGGATCTAGACTAGGCATGTTTGCATATCATCATGTGAAGTTGATCTGATGCTTTTGGAAGAATTCTACAAACTTAGGTTGTTCTTCTAGAGTTAAAAGAGATGCCAAATGTATTTAGTGAGGAGTCTGAGGGGTCCCCACATTGAATTCTTTTGTTTCCTCGATGAGGATCGTTGATCATTCATGATTTGCACTGGAGGGGAGGATGTCAAACCGTTCATCCGTAGGCACCTCAGTGAGGTTTTCACCATTGGATACGCTCTTTCTTTTTACTTATTTTGGGATCAAACAGTGCCATGGTGTGGTTTTCACTCGAAGATTCATGTTTTATTGAAATATTTTTGTAGCTGAAAGGTTTGGCATCTTCCCCAAAGTATGTTGTGCTATTAAGTTCGATGGCAAATCCAACTTTGTGATCCCCGCTTGGTATGTTATCCTGTAGTTCCAAAAATTCAATGATCACCTCATCATTTTGGAATTGGTCAAGGCATGGGCGATTAGGTTGGTTCCATTCGATGAGTTCAGGATGAATAATGGGCATTACCTCATTGATCAGGTTAAGTTCATAAGTTGTGTCAGTGAGGGTTAAGACATTGTGGTGAAGGTCATTGATGGTACTCTCCCTATTAGAATCAGGCATAGGATGTAATGTAGGGTCTGTGGAAGGTGTTTCCAGTTCAGGAACCCAAGAGGTTTTAATCTGTACCTCTCCGTAAATAAGGATTTCTTTGCGAGGTGTAGGTGGTGATGTGTCTTCCTCATCTGAAGTATTGAGATGTATGGAATCAAATTCCCACTCGTGTGAGTTAGTCTCTGAGTCACTTTCTAGTATTCGATTACTATACCAAACCTGAGGATCCTTTGAGTTGAACACAATAGTTGTGATCAATTAATGTACCTTTGGAGATGTAATGGTTGGTGCTATGGGGAGGATTATTGGGATTAGTGAATCCAATACTGGGAGTATTGATAGTGTTGAATCTGCTGCTTCTGATAGAATTATCAGTGTTGTCGATACTACTGGGGGTTCTGATACTACTAATGGCATTGTTAATGTGGTTGTTGTTGTTGATGGGGTTGTTGTTATGATTGGTGGGATAATTGGTGTTATGGATGGTATTGTTGGGATCCTCAGCCTTAGTGGGGTAGTTGGTATGGTTCTTGGTGTTGCTAATATAATAAAGGGTAGCCTCTTTAGAGTATTAAGCCGATATAGAGGTTTGTTGGGTTTTCCTTTGAATCTGAGCTTAGGAAGAGTCTCCTTTTGACAGCCTAATCCAGTGTTATCTTTAGGATTTAATTCAGGCTGCAATAGCTCATGTCATCCTTGCTTGTGAGGTCCCAAAGCACTCTGACCATCATATCCCATCCTTTGCATAATGGTAAGGCCTTTGCCATATTGATCTGTGAGAATCTTAGCTTGTGGGATTTATGTGGTGATAGGGTCTTTATAGATCCATTCTGCTAAGTCCTCATCTCTATTCTCTTCTTCCTGACTCTTTCCAAGGATAAAAGGTGCCAAAGTGCATGCTGGCTTGACCACTGGTGCTTGAAGTAACCTTTGAGGATTACCACGAGTTCTAGGGGAAGTGGGTAGCTGCCCAACATAAAAGAGTTGGCTTAGATTATACTCATTAGGACCTTCCTCTGTCATTTTCATCTTTAGCTTCTCTTTCTTTGGTATAAGAGTGTTTGAATTGGAAAGAGATTCTGGACTTACATAGGATGTGGATGAGATAGCTTCTCTATTATTGGGAATGGTAATCTTTGGCTGATGGTTGATATTGTTACAATATCCAAATGGATTTGCATCGCCTAGGATTGTAATTTCTACACCGTTATGAGGGAAATTTATACATTGGTGATAGCTGGATGGAATGGCTTGCATGGCATATATCCAAGGTCTTCCTAACAACAAATTATATGGCAGAGGAAGGTCCAGAACTTGACATATGATGTGCTTCACCACTGGGCCCACTTGAATTGGTAACACAACTGCTCCTTTTGAAGAACGCTCTGCATCATCATAGACTTTTATGGTTATCTTTTTGTGGGAGTCCACTGATTCAACTGCATATCCTATTGTTGTGATCAATTGTAATGTACAAATATTTAGGCATTCTCCATTGTCGATCAAGACTTGCTTGATCTTGTGTTGGTTGATGAATCTTTCAATATGGAGTGAGGAGTTATGAGGTTGTTGGAAGGATGCATTATCTCTTTCAGAGAAAGTGAGACATGGTGTTCACCTCAAAGTACCAACCATAGCTTGAAATTGATATGTATTAAGATTGGTAGGGACTGACGCTTCTTGGAGATATTGATCCAATATTTTCTTATAAGAGGGGGATAGGCACAAAAGCTCTAAGATGGATATAAGTGCGGGCATCTTATCTAATTGTTCCACAAGGTTAAACTGCTTTGGGATGGAGGTTGTGCCTTGTGGAGCTTCTTTAATGGTTATCTTTCTATGATGCATAACAAATTGCAAGTAGGGTTCGAATCTTTGATGGTGATGATTGCAATTTGTTCATTGGCATCATATAGGTGATTCACATCGTAATTATAGGCGGCTCGTGTATAATCGGTTGTATCTATGTTTCGCCCTGAAGTGAAAGGACCCCTTTGATCTTGTGATGGAAGCAAATTCTTAAACATGAGATGATCATTATTGGAGTTTTTCGGGTCGTGTCCTTCAATTTCAATCTCTCATCGGTCAATAAGATCCTGAACAAGATATTTCAATCTATGATAGTTACTTGTTTTATGCCCTTTCCCTTGATGGAATTCACAATGTTCATTATCCCTCCACCATGGAGGTTTGACTTGAGGTTCGTAATTAGATGTCTTGGGTAAGGTCACCAGAATTGAAGAGATGAATTGAGGTAACACTATTTCAATAGGTTCCCCTAAGGGAGTATATGTATGTTTTGGTTTATAATTTTGTTGTCATTGTCTCAGTTCCTCTTGCGGTGTGTTGCATCCTTGATTTTGTGGAGGAGCAACTGTGTTGTTCTTAGGAGGGATGTTTTGCCCCGCAAATCGGATGACAGGTTGTGCACTCTTTATAGTCCTTGCATCTACAACCCCATCATTGACGATGTTTTTATTTTTATTTCATAAATTGGGTTTATCATTGTTAAAACGTGGGTGAGGGCCATCTTTTGGTTCATTATATATCTTGATAAGCCCCTTTTTGATGAGGGCTCGTTCACATTTTAATCCCTAGGTGATCATGTCACTAAAGGACTTTGTGCCTTTCATGTCGAGATGGAACTCCATTTCTTCGTTCAAGTTGGAAATAAATATTTCCACTAGCTCTCGTTCAGGTAGCTGAAGAGAACGTCTCCTAGACATTTGTCTCTATCATTGCAGGAAAGCTGAAAAATAGCTCCCTTGGTTTTTGTTTGGTATTACATAGATCCACCATGGTAACGTCGTGTTCTATGTTGTGTGAATAATGTGCGATGAACTTTTCGATAAGTTCCTCGAATGTCCTAATGCCTCTTGTTCGTCAGGAAAACCATTGCGTGGTCGTCCCTCCCAAACTCTGAGGAAAGAGGTGCATTAGATATGTGTCTTCATATGCCACTTTTAGGCTAGCTGAGTGAAATTCCTTGACATGATCTCTAGGGTCTCCTTTTCCCTAATACTTTTCAAATTAGGTGTTTCAAACCTTTGTGGAAAAGGTGGCATATGTAGATTCATATGAAAGGGATAGGGACAAATATCATTGAGTGAAAACCGGGTAGTTTTCACACCACTATGGAGTTGTTGGGCGAGATTCTCGACTTGTTGCCTCAACATGTCAAGGTCATTAGGAGGAGGAGGAGGTGGGGAAGTTCCTTGATTAAGGTCATATCTGAAGTTATCTCGACCTCTTCCACCCCCATTGAGACTATGGTGTTCTGATTCTTGCCGTAATTGTGCGGTATCAAATTTAGAAGGTAGTTTGGCTCCCTCTGAGCAAGTCTTAAAAAATGAGCATCAGCGTTGTTTTTGAGGATTTCATCGAAACGTCAATTGAAGAGGGGGTTGTGTTGTGCCCTTTCTATTTCTTCAGGAGTGGGAGTACTAGGATTTTCATCATTTGCATTTCCTCCAAGGTCTTCTTGGAATTCATTGAGATTTTCCTCCTCTTCCTCTTCGATTTTGAGTTGTCTAGTCCTTGATCTGGTTTGAGCCATTTTGTTTGAAATTTGTTGTTGAAGTTTGGTAAAAATGATTATGACTTGGTGATGGAATGAGAGATAAATGTATGGTGAAGTGTGTAGCATATGGATCTTTAACACTAAAGGTTTGATGTTACCAAAGTCCCTTTATGAAGAACTATTTGCAAGGAAAATGCCTAAAGGCCCAATTGGAAGTAAGTATGAAGGTAAAGCACCCTTTAAATGTTTTAACTGTAATAAGATTGGTCATATGGCTTCTAGATGTCCTGATAGACATGCAAGATTAAGAGAAGAAGCTAAAACAACATATAAGCCTAACCTTGACTATCAGAAATACAAGTTTAAGAAGAATAAAGACAAATCTTGTTGTTATGCTGATGAAGGAGTTACTGATGATTTTGATGAGGATCCGACAGACAATGGATGGGCTTTTGTTGCTATAACTGAAGATCAACTAGCACCTACTGTTCAACTAGTAGATCAGGTTGTGGCAGCTAAAGTTGAAGATAAGGATGAATGGATTATTGATTCAGGATGTTCACATCACATGACTGGTGATAAGAGTAAATTTTTAACCTTTCAGGATTACAATGGAGGTCTAGTAAGATTTGGAGATGATAAAGCTTGTTTGATCAAAGGAAAAGGAACTATATCTTTTGATGGTAAGCACAATACTGATAATGTTTACTATGTTGAAGGTTTGAAGCATAATCTTTTGAGTGTTGGACAATTGGTTGAGAAAGGATTTCAGTTACAATTCAAGAATGGTAAATGCAAAATCTTAAACAAAACTGGTTTGGAAATTGCAACCGGTAATCAGACTAGAGGTAATATCTTTCATTTGAACAATAATGAGAAAGCATGTTTGATTGCACATATTGATGAAAGTTGGTTATGGCATAAGAGACTTTGTCATGTAAATTTTGATTGCATTGTGAAAATCAGTACTACTAAGGTTGTTAGAGATTTACCTAAGATTGTTAAACCTCACAATTCGGTATGTAAGGAATGTCAATTTGGAAAGCAAGTTAGAGAAACTTTCAAAAGTATTCAAGAGAAGTCTAATAATGTTCTTGATTTAATTCATATTGATTTATGTGGTCCAGCAAGAACTAGAAGTATACAAGGAGATAGATACTTTATGCTAATCATTGATGACTATTCTAGAATGTGTTGGGTTACTTTTCTCAGAGAAAAATTTGAAGCATTTAGGAAATTCAAACTATTCAAAGTAATGGTATAAATTGAAACCAGGAAGAAAATCAAATGTTTGAGATCAGATCAAGGAGGTGAATTCACATCTAAGGAGTTTAATACATTCTATTAAGTGAATGGGATCAGAAGACAGTTATTAGCACCCTGGACACCCCAACAGAATGGAGTTGTGGAAAGGAAAAACAAAACTATCTTGGATGCAGCCAAAATTATGATATCAGAAGAAAATCTACCTCATATATACTGGAGAGAAGTGGTCAATATAGTTGTTTATACATTCAACAGAGTTCACATCAGAGGAGAAACTGGTAAGACCCCACATGAACTATGGTTTGGTAATACTCCTACTCTTAAATATTTCAAAATATTTGGAAGTAAATGCCATATTAGAAGAGATGAGTATATTGGCAAATTTGATCCTAGAAGTGATGAAGGATTATTTCTTGGTTATTCATCTAAGAGAAAGGCATATAGATGTTTTAACAAGAGATTGCAGAAAATTGTTGAGAGTGCAAATGTGAAGATTGATGAACAGTTTAGAGGAAATTCAATGTACATAGACTCTAAACCGGCAATAGAAATAATAAAAAATGAACCTACTATGAACACACTGGTACAGATTGGTGATCCAGTTACACTGGCATCAACTGGAGATTCAACAGTCACTGAAGAACAACAACAAGTAAAAACACCCCGGTATGTAAGATTGAGTCATTCTGAAGATCAGATAATTGGCAACAAATTTCAAGAAGTTATGACTAGAGGAAGATTGGCAAATGAGGAGGTATGTCTTATTTCTCAAATTCAACCTACATCAATTAATGAGGCATGTGAAGATAAATATTGGATTAAAGCTATGGAAGATGAATTGGAACAAATTGAAAGGAATAATACTTGGTCATTAGTTTCCTGGCCTAAAGACAAAAATGTAATTGGAACTAAATGGGTTTTCAGAAATAAACTTAATGAAGCTGGTATGGTAATCAAAAACAAAGCAAGATTGGTGTGTAAGGGATATTCTCAGAAAGAAGGAATTGATTACAATGAAACCTTTGCACCGGTAGCTAGAATTGAGGCAATTAGACTTTTATTGGCTTTTGTAGCACACAAGAACTATAAAGTATATCAAATGGATACATTAAATGTGCATTTGTGAATGGAGATCTTGAAGAAGAAGTTTACATAGAGCAACCTGATGGATTTTCTTTGATAGATAACAAAGACATGGTTTGCAGGTTAAGGAAAGCTTTATATGGATTGAAACAAGCTCCTAGAGCTTGGTATGCTAGATTAGACAAATATCTTTTGAAAGTTGGTTACACTAAAGGTAATGCTGACAACAATCTGTACTACAAAGTGACTAATGATGACATCTTGGTTATTGAAGTTATGTTGATGATATAATCTTTGGAGGAGAAGATGGTTTGTGTAAAGACTTTTCTAACAAAATGCAACAGGAATTTGAAATGTCTATGATTGGAGAGATAAAATTCTTTTTAGGATTGCAAATTTCACAGACTGATAAAGGTATATTCCTATGTCAATCTAAGTACTTGAAGGAATTACTAAAGAAATTTGGCATGGAAAACTGTAAATCGGTAAGCACACCTATGACTACAACTGATAAATTCTCTTTGAAGGATGAATCTACACCTATTAATCTGACTAGATACAAATCTATGATAGGGGGTTTACTGTATTTGACACAAACAAGACCTAATATTATGAATGCAGTATGTATTGTTTCAAGATTTCAGAGTAATCCTAAAGAAAATCATGAATCAGCAGTAAAAAGGATTTTTGGGTACCCACAAGGCACTACAAATCTTGGTTTATGGTATCCTAGAGATGAAAATTTTAACTTATGTGCATACACCGATACTGATTGGGCAGGAAATGTGGATGACAGAAAAAGCACCATCGGCGGAGCATTTTTTCTTAGCAGCAAACTAATTTCATGGTTGAGCAAGAAACGGAGTTGTACAAGTCTATCAACAGCAGAATCAGAATATGTTGCAGCAGCAACTAATTGTACACGGGTATTATGGATCAAGCAAATTTTGAAGGACATAAAGGTAAAATGCAAGGAACCTATAACTATCTATTGTGATAATATGGCAGCAATTGATATATCTAAGAACCCAATATTTCACTCTAGGACTAAACATGTTTCTATCAAATTCAAATTTCTAAAGGAGAATGTTGAAGCAAAAGAAGTGAAATTGGTTTATGTGAATAATAAAGAGCAGATTGCAGATATTTTTACAAAGCCTTTGCCTAAGGAAACATTTGAGTATCTCAGAGAGCAACTTGGAGTCCTAACCCCACCGGTAGAGACTTAGACAGTTGATGTTTGTCATCAATCGACATAATTAACAGAGAAATCTTTTATTTCGGCTTTAACGAGGAGAGCTACTTCTCAGGGGGAGTAGTTGGTATATTAAATGAGTTGGTATTTTGTGATAAGTTGTTTGAACTAATTGTATTTGGTTTTGTATTGCTTTGGCATTTGATGTCAAAGGGGGAGAGATTGATATGGAAAAACACATTATCTTTTTCTTTTGGGAGAGATTTATTCCTAGGGGGAGACATATTATGTATTTTTTGATTTCTGGTTAATGATCTCTTTGGGAGATTGTTGGTTTTTGGTTTTTGGCATTTCTATTTTGGCACTTTGATGGTTTTTCCATCTTGTGTTGCCATCAATGCCAAAGGGGGAGATTGTTGGAATTTTGGATATGTTGATATGGTTTTGTCATTGATGTCAGCACTTGTCATCGCTCGTTTACACTTATCAGCACTTGGAGATTTGGGTTATGTTCACCGGCAAGTTAGAGACTTATGCAAAGTCATCGGTATTTGGTTCACCGACAGATTATATTGTTCACTGGCACTTGGAATGACTTGGAAACTACTTGGTTATGTCAAAGACATTATTTGATCACTTGGTTTTGGCGATTTGGTTAATTGTTTATTCGGGTTTGCATATTTTCTAGTACCGACAAATAGGTCCAGGATAAGTACCGACAGACACATCTATTCTAGATCAGCACGACATGTTATGGAGATGATTTATTATTATTGTAAATGCATTGAGCCAACATCATGCATCAGATATTGATTTACTTGTAATTGATTTTATTATAATATATTTTAGTGAGCCGACCTATTCAATTGGTCTTAGGTTATGGTATAAATGTAAGATCTCATTTGTGAGATCGAAGAGTGAATGCGAAAAAGGATTGCAATAAGGTATATGCGAAAATAAGCATAGCTATACACGCAAACATCATTTGAAGGTTGAAGGAAGGATCTTGTGAAGGCAATCAAAACTAAACCAGTACTAAATACAGCATATGAAGATGCTATTTTGTGTTGTACATTAATATTGGATTTAACTATCCAATTGTAGTCAGTGTGACTCTCATTTTGTGATTGAGCAGTGAGCTCTAGGCAGCTGGCCTTTCTGCATGTGTAGAATCTATATTGTACACACATACTATCTGCAGTAGTATCATTTGATTGTGGGTAAGGCTTCCCACCGTGGTTTTTCCCCTTACAGGATTTCCATGTACAAACATTTGTGTTATGTGTTGTGGATGTTATTGTCTTTCTGTTTCATGCATTAATCTTTACCGGTATTGTAATTAACTGTTAAGACTGTCTACCGGCATAAAGTTTGGTTTACTGGTATTAAGCATTAAGTTTTGGTTAAATTTATTAGACAACTGATTCACCCCCCCCCCCTCTTAGTTGTCTTCGAGACCTAACAAAAGGATTAGATCAGATATGCAGATGCTATCTAGAAGTTTCAAAAAAGATTTGATGCTTTGGTAAAGCGACTCTATGAAAATCATGGTAACCAATTGCAACATTTATTGCAGTGAACAATTAGGTTTTCAAAAGATAAAAAGGGCATTTGACAGCTTCATTTGTCACAATGCAATCAAGAAAATAGTGTACAAAAGTAGAACGTAGTGATTTGACAATTTCCTCAACGATTTCTGCGATTCTAAAGCAAATTCCAGCACTCGATTATAAATCTAGGTACTTATCTATTTAGACTATATGTTTTCGCTAACCCTAAATTTGAAATGGCTTCATCTTCTAGTATTGCTACCCTTTTGGTGGTCAAGATTAAGGATATTTCTAGACCTATATTCAAGAAACACCCTTTTAAGTCTATTGAAGATGATCTAGAAGGTGCATTTTCATCGATACCCTATGGTGTGCTTTATAGTGAAGATATCAAGGCATACATCGATTGTGATCTTGAGGAGCTTGGTAACACAGACATTTTGGACCTATATAACAAGCACTTGGCAAACAGTTTGGTAAATCTCAAACCCGAGTACAAAGTCCTTTAGGATAAGGGTTTTTCATAGTTCATTCATTTCCCATTATTCAATGAAGCAGAGTATTTCTGATACATTCTCAATCAAGTTCATGATGAGTTTATATGGCTTGACAGGCCCCACAAGATTACCAAACATGCAATCCAAGCCATGACATGCCTCAGTGAATCGAGTGAAGTACTTAGCCTAACAAAAGTGTCGAATGACATGGTGATAGCAACTACTAATTCAAATTTTGACAACATAGCAATGACCATAAATGATGTTCTGGAGAATGATGTGAAGATTTCATCGATGGTGGTCGGTTACAAGGTTTACTAGTCAAGCAGGCACAGCTTTGTTTCCGGTACTGCTATATACTCAGCCTATCAGATGTTGAAAGATGACAAAATGTATGACTTGTGCACAATCATCTTGAATGAGTTATTAATTAATTTGAATAAAAAAAGTAAGATAAGAAGCACACTTTCAAATATGGAAGTCTTCTTATTTTCTTGGACTTATATTTCTTTAATGAGATACCCAGTGTGAAAGGAAAGGTCCAATCAGCCTATGATAGACCGGTGGTGATGTAGATTAAAGAGGGATTGTGAGGAATTGTAGATGCTACCATGAGAATATCTTCTCTCTGGGGAAACTTCAAATATTTCCAAGAAGCAATGAAAACCAAAGAGAAAAATGCTAAGGAAATTGTCGAGAAGTATGAACAAACCATTTTGTTGATGATTGACAAAGATCAATGTTTGATGGAAGCTCTAGATCCTAGAATAGCATGGATCATGCCCATGGGGCATGAAGTTGACTCCGTCACACTTGAGGCATATGCTCAAAATTTATTGAGTCAACCGATGGATCCTAAGGAAGGGTGATTTGGAGCATTCAAGGAGAACGATCTTAGTTTGCATAGATGATTCACTGCACTTGTAAGGAAAAGGAAAGTTACAAAGATGGCTGAAGAGGTGGTAGCTCAAATAGGATTAACTTGGGAGGAGGTGAAGAAAGAAAGAGAGAGACATGCACATAAAGAGGCCAAAGAGGAAACCAAGAAGCCTAAGGTTGATCCGGTTCCCTCCAATTTTAAACCTAAAGAAACCAAGTCTACTCATGCTCTAGTGGTATCATCCTTAGGACCTAGCCCATCCAGGAAAGGTGTATTTAAGCAAAAGGAGAAGACCAAGAGGACTTATGTTGTTGTGTCTCTGGTGGCTCTTGAAACAGAATCTGATGAGGAAGTAGGAAAGGTAAAGAAGGAAGGTGAGTTTTTGAGAGTGGTGAGGAAGTCGCAGACTGGTGTAACTCAACAAAGAAAGAAAGAAAAATCTGATCCTACCCCTTCTAGAAGACCACAGAGAGAACGAAAGGTTAAAACTAAACCCGAGTATTGTTGGTAATTGACACTCATATGGTAGTCACCTTTTAAGGTGAATTACATTATTGGTTGTTATTGATGGCAACTCATCTTTAGGAGATGGTATTTTTTCATTCGGATTCATCAATTTATCATTTTGTCTAGTTAAGGTCAACCGATATACACCCTATGGTTTACACCTGTTAACCAGTTATTCATGGTACCAGTAATTCATATTATGGGACCCAGTAAAGTCATTTGAGGAATTGAAGGTAGCATGCCAGACTGACATCAAATAAGATCATCAGGATAATTTGTAATATACTTTAAGATCCACGAGGAAGCCGACAGGTTTATTTGCTTTGTGAAGGCCAAGATGATGAACAAGTTACAAGTTATAAGGGTATTTAAGAGAGATCATTTAGCGATGGATTATATACATATATATGATGTGATTTGAGATGCGAAAGAGTCAGAGATTGATAGTATCACTGGTTTAGTTGAGGAACTTAGAGCTACAACCGAAACTTATCCAACATGGTCAAATGCATCATTTAAGTTCAATTTTATTATAAATAATTTTGTAATGATCTGTAAGTCAGTGATCCTTCCATATATGTGTATTTGAGTAGTGAACTCTAGGTGGTAAGCTTGTATGCATGTGCATACCACTCTATGTAATATTTGTATACCTTGATCAAGTATATAGATATTGTGGGTACTAGTCGTACCATGGTTATTCCCTTCACAGGTTTTTCCATGTATAAATATTGGTGTTACAGTATTGGTTCTTGTGTTAATTTGTTTATGCACTTTAATTTTATATTCTATCATCGTAATGATCAACAATCAGTTCAGAAATTATTATACCGATAGAACAGTGATTCATCTCCCCCCCTCTCAGTGTTCTTGGATTCCAACAATTGGTATCAGAGCCTAGTTCCTCGGAAGAATTTTAACAACTTGAGGAAGATCCAGAACTTGGAATCAATGAAAACCGGTTTGCAGCAACATCATCAACTTGCTCTTAAGGATCTTAATGATGAAAAAGAGAAAAATGATAAATTAAAGAATGAACTAAGGCAAGCCAGAGAATAAATCATTTTATTACAAGGAAAGCTATCAGCTTCTCAGGCTAATAGGAAAGAACTTTGTGATCAACTATAAAATCAAAGTAGTGATGAAGAAGATGCTTTGAAAGATCAATGTCGGAAAGTCACTCAGGAGAATACTACCTTGAAGAGTGAAATACAAGCCCCAACTATGATAATGTACAAGGAGATTGAAGAAAAAAAAAATAATGAAGAAAACCTATCTCAAGCATTGAAGGATATATTAGATGAATGCAACAGACTGATACATGATAATGATATGCAAAAACTTGATTTGATTCAGTCTAGGAATAATGAATAGGAACTTGAAAGACAAATCATAATCATGAGAGATGATTTGGCCATTGCAAATGAGAACACGGACAATTTCAAAGCTAGCTCCACAAGACTTGATAAATTTCTCAAAAGCCAAAGAGATGCTAATGACAAGAGATGTCTTGGATATGAAGTAGGAGAAAGCTCCAAAACTACACAATAGGATCAATCATCCGGTCAGAAGCAGAATCATGCCAAAAATCCTAACAACTGGAACCAGAGATCACCGGTAAGACAACCTAATGCTCATAAATTCAATGGTACCTATTTTTTTTGCAATAAATATGGTCATGTAGAAAGTTAGTGCAGAAATAAGAATAATCAGAACAATGCATCATTCACCAGTCAATTCTTTAACTGCAATAAACATGGTCATAAGTCAACAGAATGAAGAGGTATTAGAAATATCAGATGTCATGCTTGTAGTAGATATGGACGTATGGCTAACCAATGCAGATCAAAAGAAAATCAATGGTATAGAAAAGGAATTCAAAAGAACAATATTGCATGTTATGCATGCAACAAGATTGGACATATTGCTAAATATTGCAGGAATAAGAATCCTCTGGTAGCTAATGGAAATTCTGATGAGAAAGGAAAGACAAAGGTTGAAGATATCAGAAAATAGAATGAGAAAAGATGGGTTTTGAAATCAAAAACACAATTGACGAATCAACTGGTATAACAAACAGGTCTTGCACCAGAAGCAACAATTTCAAACGATAACTAACGCACTTTGCCTTTGGAGTAGGCAAATCATTGAAGATCATGCAAACACCCTAGATTAGGTCTAAAGTCAAGGAATTATGATTTTGGATGGACACTCAAGAAGATTCAAGTGTTTACCATTGTGTGATTCAGTCAGATTATCTGATTGCATTTATGACAGTAAAAAATTAGGGTTAATGATGATAGAAAGGGAAAAAGTTAAATCATTTCTTCACACAGTGATTGAGTATTCTGAAGAGTGATTTCAAAGGAAATAAAGAGTCCTAAGGTGATTTGTGCAAGCATTTGAATCCGAAGAGAATTCCATCATCTGAAAAGATATCAAGGTATTTATCATTTGCTGAAACCCTTAAAATTTATCATGGCTTCCTCATCAAATATTCATACTCTTATGGTAGTTGAAATCAAGAACCACCCGCGCTCAAAATTCAAGAAACATCCTTACAAATCACTTTTGGATGATCCTTTGGGGACATTTTCTAGTGTATGTTATGGTGTTATTCACACTGAATACATTAGGGCATATGGTCATTGCAATATGAAAGAAATCAAGAATTATGAAATGTCTTGCATATTCACAGATCACCTTATCACTGATAATCAACTCAAACTGGAATATGCACAATTAAGGAGGAAGGGTTTTACCCAATTCATGAATTTTTTGTCTTCTGAGGAAGATGAATGGGTGAGGTACATCCTAAGTCAAATTCATGGGAAATTCTTATGGTTAGACCGACCGTACAAGATAACTGAAGAAGTGATCAAGAATATCACATGCCTCTAAAAGGTCAGAGATGTGCCAGGACTTCGGCAGATATCAAACATAGATGTATGGAAACTCACTGGTGCAATATATGATGACAAATCAATGTGGGTTGATGATATCAGGGACCCCTAATGTGAAATCTACTACAATGGTGATTGGCTATAAGATTTGTCAATCTAACCAACTGAACTCAATCTCTGCAACCTCCATTCACATTGCTTATCAGATGGTGATAGAAGATGCACACTATGAATTATGTAGTGTGATGGTCAAGGAATTGATGACCAACCTCTTGAAGATCAAGAAAGACAAGAAGAATACATTTTGGTATGGTTCTTTGATTATATTCTTAACCTTTTACTTTTTGAATATGGTACCCGTTTATGGAAAAATTCAATGGGCATTTAATAGATCGGTTGCAAGTGAAATAGCACAAATACTAGACCGACAGGGAGACAAGCAACATAAGGCTAACCTGTAGGCCTTTTTTAAAACATTTCAAGAAGAGATGAAGAATTAGGTAAGGATTCCTACAGAGATTGTGGAGAAATAAGGACACAGTTTGTTTCATGGTTAATAAGGATGAATGCATGATGGAAGTAGTCCAGCCCAGGATAATTTGGATTATGCCAATGGGCTATGAGCTAGATGCGGCCACACTTGACAGTTATGCATAATGTCTACTCACAACTCTAATTGATGAAAAAGAAGAAAAAATTGGCACTGGACAAGAGAAGGGACTAAAAGTCAACCAAGAACAAGTTGCACCTAGCATCACAAAGAAAATGACAAGAGTTACAACTGAGGAACTAATCAGTGAAGGTCATGATAGGGAATAAGTGGAACAAAAGGTTAAAATCCTTGAAGCCCGGAGAAAAGAACAGAAAAAGAAGAGGAAAGAGGAGAGAGAGGCAAAGAAAGCATCTTAGGCCACTCCTAATCTTGTCCCAGGTACAAATGAGTCACCTAAACAATAGAAAGGACCATCTAGTGAGCCTACTATCTCTAAGCCTAAGGAAGCAATGAAAAGAAAATAAAAGTCGGCAAGGGAATCTGTTGCAGTATCTTCAGAAGAGACAAAGTCAGAAGAAGAAATCAAACAAGCTCTAAAGAAGAAAGGTGTTTTTACAAGAGTTATTAGATGACAACCCTCCAGATATAAAAAGAAAGATTAAAAAAGGAATTAGAGAAGGAGAAACCCAAGAAGACTCCTAAGATTACCATCGTACACAAAAGGAAGCCTCAACGAGATGAGCAATCTAAACTGGAAACTAAGAGGAGAGCTAGTAAGCAAAAGAGGTTAGATGGTCAAGAAATTATAGATCAAATTATTAATGATGGCAATCTGAAAAAAAATTCTATATTTTATGATGAATTTGATGAAAAGGATAAGAAATAGTTAGAAGAGGCCATTGTATTATATCTTGATTCATTTAGTAAGACATTGATGGAGAAAATCTTGCCCAAAGAACTATATGATTGATTAGAAACAAGCAAACTACTTGCACAACATCTGGACAGATAGATGAAGGAAACATAATTGGTTAATCTTTGTCTATCCATTACTTCACAAGAGGTTGCAGATTTAATAAATGAGATGGGTTTGAAAGAATTCAATCCCAAACACCAGATAAACAACTTAATGTTGGAAAAATATGAAGAGATACGGAAAGAAACAATAGATATATGGGTAAGAATTATTTTGAGTAAAGGATATGAGCTTAGTCCTAGTTTTGTACAGTCTCAAAACATTCAATTACCAAAGGATAAGGAACTAGGAAGAAAAGATGAACAAAATGTGCAAACTGATCCACCAGTTCCTACTCCTCTGGCTCATGAGTCAAATTTGAGGATACTCAGAATCCACTACAATCAAATGCACGAGACGTTGAGGAAGAGGTTGAAAAGGAAAAAGATTCATAAGAAAAGGAATCAGGGGAAGCACCAAAAGAGAGTGGTGCACTTGATGCCAAAGACAAATTTGTTGAGGCTGGGAAACAAACATTTTTGCAGATGATATTAGCAGAAAAGGCAAAACTTCATGCATGTCTATAGTCTATTGATGAAGCCTTAGCAGAAGGAGGTAAAGTATATAAAACTTGCCTATATTTTTCAAAACTCATTGCCTCCCTAAACAAATAGATTATGGATTGTAAAGGCCAACTACTTTAGATTTCACATGCTTACAATTTGGCAACAAACTTAACTGATGAATAATGATGAACAGTTAGTACCAAATTGGTACTGAGAGTGGGGGGGGGTGAATCAGTACAGACAAAAAAAAACTTTCCCTGAACCAGTTTGACTGCAAAGATTGCACTTAACTAGTAAATAGTATCACTGGTCTAATTCAGGGCACCACCAGTAAAACACAGTGAGAATGTGAAAGACATAAACTGGTAACACTTAGATCACCACACAACTTAATATCTCATTTACACTCCACCCATATGAATAAACAAGTAATATATCATCAGAAATATAATGACTTCTGGTTCAACATGCTTTACCACTTGACAGAAAATATTAAAGCATCACATGAAAAGCATCACACATGACACACTGATTTTTCATGTGGAAACCCAACTGGGAAAAACCATGATGGGGATGAATACCCACAAGTTGTTCTTAGAAATCTTATGAAGTCCGCTTTGTTAGGAGCCTAGTCTAGTTAAAGACTTTTACAATAGGTTCTGCTAGGAACCAATCCTACTAGGGATCACCTGGTTAAGGGATGGCTAAATACCCGGTTAAAGGTTACCTCGCAAGAGGATTTGAAGAACTCATTGAATTGAGTCACCCTATTAAAGGATTTACATAGAAGCCTAGTAAAGCTACCCGGTTAAGTGATTTTCCATTTGCTAAAATGGTTAGAAGTCAACAGGTAATACACTGATCTGATAACAGCACACAATGCCAAGGCAGATCCTCTTAGCTCCTTTGCTTCTACAATCACACTCTGCAGGTATCCACACACTTATTCAGTCTGGCAAGAATCAAGTATATCTTCACTTGGATACACACATAACATTTGCCAACAACTTCAAAATGAAAAACATCATCGACCTTATAGAAAATAGATAGGTCGGTGGCATAAACCCTAAACCCTAAACATTTAGGTTTAACAATTCAATTGGTTCAATCTTGATCATTAATCACACTGTATTGAATACAACAATCTTGAATCAGATCTCAAGACGTTCTCCAATTTCATTCTTTGCCACTTCAGGAAGCTGATAACCCATCACACGCTCTCCACCGTTTACAGAGACTTCGTACATTCCCGAGGTAGATAGGATCAGTCTTCTTCATGCAAGATCCTCAAGAAAATCCTTCACGTGCACAAGGATGATGTGGCAACACAATTTGATCTTCATTACAATGCTAACTCATCACAAGATGTCATCGGTTGAATCACACAGGCTTGGAATGCATCAACTGGAAACCCTGAAGCTAAGACTACCAACCGGTATTCATGCCAAATGAAACCCCGATACAAAACTTCCCATATACCGGTTCTCATTCCAACATACCGCTTCACTTTTTCACATATACCGGTTCACAACATCATACCGATTCTCTTGCTAGTTTGCTTACATCAATATACTGGTTCATACTTCAGCATATTGACATCAATGACAACATACAATATCATCATGTCATCAAGCTCTGCACATATACCAACAATCTCCCCCTTTGGCATTGATGGAAATATACAAAGATATCTCTTTGCTTCACATCTTCTCCCCAATCCCTTCCATATTATGTTTTCAAAACTACAGATATCTTCTCTGCTTCACATCTTCTCCCCCTTTGACAACAATGCCAAAGTGGAGGCACAGACATCCATGTTCCACTATGTTGCTCCCCCTGAGAAGTAGCATCCATCAACACATCAATCCTAAAAAGATTTGTCAATGCAATACTTGACTGATATGGAGCACATATCTTTAGTTCACCTCTTGAAGGGGCAGCACCCCTAATTCACCTCTTAAATAGGTAAATGTAGTCTTCGGTAGAGGCTTGGTGAATATGTCTGCTAACTGCTCCTTACTGGAAACATGTTCCAATACAACCTCTTTGTTCTAAACTTTCTCCCTCAAGAAATGATACTTGAGCTCAAAGTGCTTAGTTCTAGCATGCAAAACTAGATTCTTGGAGATATTAATTGCACTTGTGTTATCGCAAAAGATACTCACTGGTTCAGATACAAGGGCTTTGAAACCACTTAAGACATGCTTCATCCAAATTGTCTGAGTGCAGTTCATAAATGCTGCAACATATTCTGCTTCTACTGTAGATTGAGAGATACAACTCTACTTCTTACTCATCCATGAGACTAGTCTACCACCAAGAAAGAATGCACCACTGGTTGTGCTCTTTCGATCATCCACATTACCAGCCCAATCGGCATTTGTAAACACTTTGACATTGAAATCATTGTTGTATGGATATCACAATCCATAGTTAATAGTTCCCTTCAGATATCTAAGAATCTTCTTGACTACTACCAAGTGGGATTCTCTTGGACTTTTCTAGAAATGTGCAGTAATGCCCCCTACATGTGCAATATCCAGTCTGCTATGTACTGCATAGTGCAACTTACCAATCATTGATCGGTATTCCTTCTCATTCACCATTGTTGAGTCATCTTCTTTTGACAATTTACAACCAATCACCATCAATGTACCAACCAGTTTGTTGTCTTCCATGCCAAAGGTCTTCAACACCTCTTTGACATACTTGGACTGAGTGATAAAAATATCATCTTTCATTTGTTGAATCTGTAGTCCAATGAAGAACTTAATCTCTCTGGTTAGTGATATCTCAAATTCCTTCTTCATCTCATCAGCAAATGCATGACTCATCTTGTCATGTCCACAAAAATTATGTCATCACCAAATACTTCACAGAATAGAATCTGATCTCCTTCTAACTTCAGATTGATATTGCTATCTTCACTTGTTCTTTCAAATCCAATCTTCACTAGATGGGAGTGTAAATGCTCATACCATACTCTAGGTGCTTTCTTTAATCCATACAAGGCTTTATGTAGCCTACACACCATATCATTGTCTTCTGATAGGGCAAACCCATCTGGTTGCTCTATATACACTTCCCCTTCAAGTATTCCATTCAAGAATGCAAATTTTACATCCATCTGATACACTTTCAATCCCTTGAAGGTTGCATATGAAAGAAGCATTCGAACTCCTTCTAATCTAGATACTAGAGAAAAGGTTTCTCCTTAGTCTTCTCCTTCTTCTTGAGCATATCCCTTACATACTAGTCTGGCTTTGTTTCTTCCCACTGTGCCATCTTCATTCAGCTTATTTCTGAAAACCCATTTGGTGCCAATGACATTTTTATGCTCAGGTCTGGGTACCAAAGACCATGTGCCATTCTTTTCTATCTTGTCAAGTTCTTCTTCCATTGCCTTGATCCAGTCTTCGTCTTTATGTGCCTCTTTAAATGCTTTAGGCTCAAATTCAAATATCATGCAAGAGTTTTCTCTGACCTTTCTTCTTGTAAGAATTCCTGCATCCTTATCTCCTATGATCAGCATTGGATCATGATTCAGCTTTACATACCTAGGAATGATCTTAACAGATTCCTCTTGCTTTTCTTCTTCATCCTCATCTTCATCAGCATCAACATCTACCGGTGTAGAAGCAATGTTACTGGTACTAGGCTATTTTGCAACCGGTTCCCAGAAGGTTACAACTGGTTCATCTACCACTTGCTCACTGTCGGTTTCCTCAGGTTTCTCAAAGGTTTTATCAACTCTAACATTGATACTTTCAACAATTCTCTGAGTCATATTGTTAAAACATTTGAGTGCTTTTCTTTTGGTGGAATACCCTAGGAATATTCCCTCATCACATTTTGCATCAAACTTTCTCTGGTGTTCACTCCTCTTGATATAACACTTGCTACCAAACACTCTAAAGTAGCTTACTACAGGAGTCTTACCGGTCCAATACTCATAAGGTGTTTTATCCTTACCTTTCTTGATGAGTACCCGATTCTTTGTGTAGACTGCAGTGCTCACTGCTTCTCTCCAAAAAGTCTAAGCAACTTTTCCTTAAATCAGCATGTCTCTAGCTGTTTCAACTATAGTCTGGTTGTTCCTTTCTGCTAGGCCATTCTACTATGGAGTTCGGGGGGCAGACAATTGCCTCTTGATTCCATTTTATTGACAATACTTATTGAACTCACTAGAAGTGAACTCACCTCCTTGGTCAGTTCTAAGGCATTTACTTCTCTTACCACTTTCTTTTTCAACCAGTGCTCTGAAGGCTTTGAACTTTCCAAAAGCTTCAGACTTGTCTTTCAATAATGTGAGCCACATCATTCTTGAGCAGTCATCAATGAGAATCATAAAGTACCTATCTCCCTGCACACTCCTAGTTTTCATAGGACCACACAAATCAGTATGCACAAGATCAAGTAAATTGTCTGTAGTGAAAGATTTACCTTTGAAGGTTGAGGAAGACATTTTCCCCAGTTGACACTCTCTACACAAAGGATTCTCCGGTTTGCTCAGCATAGGCAATCCTCTAACTACCTTGACCTTATTGGCCTTCACAATATTGTCAAAGTTTACATGGCAGAGTCTCCTATGCCATATCCAGCTATCATCAAACCTAGCCATTAGACATGTACTGATATTTGCATTCAGCTGAAATAAGTTACCTCTGGTCTGCATATCGGTGGCCATCAGTTCACCACTCTTTCCTTTTATTTTGCACAATCCATCTTTGAATTCCAGAGTGAGTCCATTATCATTCAGTTGGGTAACACTCAAAAGGTTGTGCCTGAGACCTTCTACCCAATACACATTATCAACACTGCTTTTTCCATTTAGAGAGATGGACCCTCTGCCTTTTACCATACATGGTACATCATTACCAAATCGGACCACACCACCATCATACTCTTCCAGAGATGAAAACTTACTCCGGTCACCAATCATGTGGTGAGAACAACCACTATCAATAATCCACTCATTGGAATTATCAAAGTAGGAGACAAGAGCCTTCTTGTCTGACACATCTTCCTTAACTGCTACAAACACAATATCTTCACTTTCTTCATCTTTTGATTCCTCATTAGTGACACCTTCATCAACTACTACAAAACAGTTTCTCCTGTTTCCTCCTTTGAACTTCTTGAACTTCTCCGGTTTGTCCTTATTATCACCATTAGGACAATTTACAGCAATGTGTCCTAACCTATTACAAGAAAAGCATTTCAAAGGGAGCTTACCTTTGCATTTACCAGTTCCCTTAGGAAGGACTTCTCTTGGCAAGAAGAGCTTCAAATTCCATCAGGATCTCCTCATCATCCATTTCTCTACTTTGTCTTGGTTCACAACTAGTACTAGCTTCTTTTCCCTTTCTATATGGTGCAACAGATGCTCTAAAGGCTAATTCAGTCTTCTAAATACTGCCATCATAATTATTTAGCTCAAATGTGGTCAACTTAGCAATGATGGAGTCTAGGGATACCTTTGTCTTGTCTATAGACCTCAACTTCTGAATAGCAACAACCCTTATTGCATAGACTGGTAACAAGGATCTCAAGAGTTTGCTAACAACAGTGGAATCATCTATTTTACCTCCTGCACTCTTGATGTCTCCAACAACAGTTTTGATTCTTATTCCATATTGTTGAATGGTCTCTCCTTCAACCATCCACATGTCTTTAAAATTTCCCCTAAGGCTCTCTTCCTTAGCTTGTTTCACATGCTCATCACCGCCATAGATATTTTCTAGAGCATCCCATACTTCTTTGGGATTGTCTTTACCCTAAACATCAATAAACTCAATGTTAGATAGACTGCTGATTAGGGCTTCCATGACTTGCCCATTCTCCTGAATCTCTCTTCTTTGATAATCAGTGAGAGTACCAATAGGGAGCCATCAAAGGTTTCTTACTACTATCCATGGAATGAACAAGCTCATGAGCCACAATGAACGCATCTAGAATGTGTCTTCCTTCCACAAAACCTTTTTGATGTTTGGAGATCATTTTATCAAGCAAAGGTTTTAACCTATTTAACATAGTTTTGGAAATGATTTTGTAAACAGTATTACACAAACTAATAGGCCTAAAATCCTTAGTGGAAACAACATTGTCATTCTTCAAAATTAGAGGAACAAAGGTGGCATTTAGTTGTTTAAGGAGGTTACCTGTTCTAAAGAAGTCTATGATGGCATTGAATAAGTCACTCCCAACTATATCCCAAAAGTCTTGAAAGAATGTAGGTGGAAATCCATCCAGGCCCAGGGCCTTATTAGGAGAGAAAGAGAAGAGAACCGCCTTCACCTCCTGCATGGTTATTCTTTTATTGAGGTCCAAGAGATCCAAGTCTTCAATGACTTTAGGTATAACATCCAACATATTTTTCATATTATTACTGATACTATGAGCTGACAGTTGACTTAGTTTAAAAGAATCAATGAAGAGGGAAGCAATATCTTCTTCATCATCCACCTTAGTACCATCTTCTTTTAGAATATATCTTATTTTATTTCTATACCTATGTTTTAGAGTGGACAAATAGAAAAACTTCATATTCTTATCCCCTTCTTTTAGCCATGGAAGCCTTGATTTGTGTTTCCAGAATAGTTCTTCTTTTCTATTGAGAGAAAGTCATTGATTTCTTAGGTCTAATTCCTCCTGGATTCTTCTTCCATAACCTTCTATTCTTCCATTCTCGATTGGATATAACCTATAGATTATTGATAATGTCCTTCTTTTTCTCAAATATATTACCAAGGGAATACCTATTCCAATCCTTAACTTTATCTTTGAGGATCTTGAGTTTTTGGGTAATTTTAAACATCGGGGTGCCCACCACAAGAGTATTCCACCATTCTTCAACAAGCCTTCTAAAATATGCATGTTGAACCCACATCAACTCGTACCTAAAAGGGTAAGGCTTTCTAATCCCAAGCTCATCCAATCTCAGGAGAATAGCATTGTGTTCAGATCCCAAGTGAGGAGAAGACCAGAGATAGAAAGAATTAAGACAGTTCCAATTAGAGGAAATCAACACTCAGTCTAGTCTCACCTGAATCAAATGGACCCCTTGCCTTTTGTTGGTCTAGGTGAATTTAGACCCATTAAGAGGTATGTCTAAGAGCCTAGAGGAATAGATGAACTTAGCGAGTTCATTCATACTATCTGAAAAGTCTTCATTACCACCAGCTTTCTCTAAGGGGAAGAGGGGAGAGTTGAAGTTTCCAGCAATCATCCATAACTCATCAACTCTACTTTCAATCTAGAAATCTATGGATCTCCATAAGTTTTTTCTAATATTGTAGACATTTGGGGCATAAACATTAACCAGAAGCCATTGTAAATTTGACTTAATGTTTGTCATTTTAACAATAAGTGAATTCCTTTTACAAGAAACCCAAAGTTCCTTCAAATAGATTAGGGTTCCATAGGGTAGAAATTCCCCCAGAGGCACCATCAGAGTCACTATTCATGGAGTCAGCCAAGGGCCAAAAAGAGTTAATGGCTTTCTAAAAATTGTCCTTATTCATCTTAGTTTCCTGAATCATAAGAATATCCATCTTATGTTCCACAATTTTACATTTTAGCATATGTTGTTTTAAAGGGTTGTTAAGGCCCCTAACATTCCAAGAGATAATAATTATAGAGATATAAATCTTGAGAACCCTACTCACCTAAATAGGGGATAAACCCCAATGATTTTGGTTAATTCCTCTTTTTCTTATTTTCTGCAATTCCATCCAAGCTTAACTGCTTTGTTTTTGCTACCTCCTGATCCACTTCCTTCTGTCTAGAGTCTTTGTTGGTAGGGAAACCCATTTTGGTGTTTCCTCCCACATCATCTTTCTTTTTCTTCTTCTTGATAGGTACTTGTTCCCATCCTTTGTCTTGTTTTTCATCCTCCTTAAACCAAATTTTTGTCTTAGTTTGTGGTGGAGTAGCAGAAAAACCCAACATCTGTAGGTTTTCTTTAAGATTACCAAAACCTCCATTAAACATTTTCTTGGGAGTCACCATCAAAGGATTCCTCAATTCCACACTTGAATTAGAAGAGATAGGGGGTGCATTTTCCTTGGGTAAGGTTACATTTTTATTTCTTTCCTTTTTACTCTATTCCTTGCATTCCTTTTGGTTCAAGTCTATAATAATCTCACTAGCAGTTGAGGGATTCAAAATCTTAGATTCTTCCAAGGGAATAGAAGGACCCATCCTAGGCAACTCAACACTAGATGTAGAAACTAAAAGGTCATCCACACTCTTCTTATCTTTGAACAATGTAGCCATAATACCCTCTCGCGAGGGATTAATCAAAATTTGGGGGGCGTCACCCATATACTCCCTTTAGATCATTATTAGCCCGAGAAGGTTCCTTCATATTCTTGTTCTCCATCTGGTGGGTCTTCTCAGGGTTAGAGGTCAGTTGCTATTTCCTGGTAGTGTTTCTAGTGCAAGACATACTCAGATGACCATATCTTTCACAATTTTTACAAGAAGCCTTCGCATTCTTATATTCTATCAGTTGAACCCAAAACCCAACTCTGGACTGTACAGTAATTTTGGTGGGTAAGATCGTATTAATGGCCACATTGACACAAACTCGAACAAAGAAAATCCTTGACTTACTTTGTGTAATACCATAAATAGCCAAATACATACCAAACTAGTTCACAATCCCTTTCAGAATCTCAAAATTCCAAAATTCCAGAGGGAGTCCCGACAGGTGGATCTAGGTTGGAGCCATAGCACACATATCAGACCAAGGGTCAAGATTCGGTTTCTATTTACATAGCGAGAGCTAGTTTGAGGATCCAAAGACCCAGGGCCCCTTTGTAAGAACATGGACATAGTTTGTGATGACTCTTAGAAATTATTTTAGATGTTAATTTTAGGTGTCTATAGACAAAATAAGTGATTCTTTACCTTCACTATATATATGTGATTCATAGTATCATAAGTAAGAGAATACATATAATCCTTTCACCAGATGAGATTGGGGTAACCTAATTTATCAATCTTCCCTCCAATTACTATTATACTAGTCAAGGTATTTTGAATGTTGTTTAACATTATGTCTATGATCACAAGATTTTAATTATTGATTATTGTATGAAATTTAGATTTGAAATAATAACTACATTTTCACTCATTTTTTATAGATAAACTATTATTTTCTATTTTAAAAAAGTAAATAAATCCATTTCTATTTCATTATTAAGTCAAATAAAATAAATAAAAATCATTTAACTTAATAATGGAATGGAAAGGCAACCACTAAAGGGTGTGGTCAAGTCAATTTGAAAGAATGTATGGATAAAAGTGAACTTTAATGGGGCCTCAAGTGGAAACCATTGACTGTTTGAGGTTATTATAGAGTTAAAGATTAGAAAAGGAATATTTTGACAATTGGATCTAAATTATTGATTAAGGGATGAACAATGAAGATAAAATGCAATGGTGAAAATGAATTTTAAGTTATTTAATTTAATAATATGAGGAAAATGGATTTAATTTAAATACTAGTACAATGTGGATTTCATTCATAGGATGGATAAAGAGGTGTATGGATGAAACTAATTAGTTATTCAAATAAATTAAGTAATGCAATGATGCTTAGATACTATTTTAGACATGAATTTTAGGTTTTTAAGCTACAACAAAATAATATTATGCCTCCACTATATGTGGTTTAAGTATTAATGTTATGACTTTATGATGATACAATTTTTGTTATTCATTGTTCTCTAAAATTTACCTAATTTTACAATTTTCTTCTAAAATTGAACCCTACTCTCCTAAAATCTAATAGTTGATCATGTACTCATCTTTATATTATATATCTATATATAGTACATTTTACCAAAACTTAATTTAAAATATAATTATATTTTCATCAATTTTTAAATATAAATTATATTCAATTTCTTTTTAAACAAAATATATATATATATATATATATAGATTTATTTAAAAAATTAATTAAAAGATCCACTTCACCTATTTATATCATATCTTCACCTCTTCCCTTTTATTTCGAATTTTTCATAGAAATTTTAATTTTCAAACTAATTTATTTTGATTGCATGTGATTGACAATTCAAATTTTTTTTGAAGTGTAATTCAATAAGATTTTGTGTGCTTCATACTTCAAAAGTCTTAGAGGTTCTCAATCAATCAATGTGTGATTATTGTCGAATGTTTAACTCTCTTATCTGTGTAGTTTACATTTATTTTTCACATGAATATTAAACCAAAGCAAAAACTATACATACAAACAAGTTTGATTATCGGCATCCAAACATTCCAAAGTGTTGATGGAGAGTGAAACAAGATTACACGTTTGTGATACATGATATTTTATAGATGAAAAGAAAAGAAAATTGAAAGTCTATGCATGATATTTTATTTTAAGATTAAATTTCTTATCATATATTATAAATAACCAATTTCGTTTTTTATCTTTATTGTGTGAAAGTTGTAAATTTATTTTTTATAATAAACAAATGAAAAATTATGTATATATTTTATAATAACCATCAATAAATATGAATTTATGAAAATTATTATTTAGAATAATTTTTTTTTATTTGTTCAATATTATTTTATTATGTTCTAAATTTATTTTAGTTTCAATTATTTATATAAATTAAATAAAAATATAACTTGATATAAAAATATTATATTACAAATAAATTATTAATTAGAGCAATCGGATTTCCACAATCCATATTAATATTCAATAACTGCTTTTGGATTTGATTGTGTAAGCCCTTTTTTATCATCAATGATTTTAAAGATAATTCCCTATCATGAAGGGCATCAATTAGAGCTATCACATTTCCACAATCCATATTAATATTTAGTAATTGCTTCTAGATTTGATTGTGTAAGCCATTTTTTTATCATCCAAAGCAATTATTGAATGAAAGTTTTTAATTATCGAATAAATATAATATATATTATATTTGTTATTTATTTTATATTTATATTCTATATTTTATGTAAAGTAAATATATTAGTTGTATTTATCTTAAATAAATTAGTAAAGACATTTAATTTAAAAATAGATTAATTTAAATCTTTGTCGATATAAATATATCTTAAGTTTTATTTTATGTTGACTACAATTTTAATTCTATAATTTTAGTATTCATTAGTTATGTCTATCTAACAATCTATCACGGAATATCAAAGTTTTTATTTATTTATTAAGAGTAGATTTATTTTACTTTAGAATTATTTTATTTATTACCTATAAAAAAAACATTTTAATGTTTAAATGTAACTTTTCAATGAATGTTGGTGTAAGCATACGCATTTTAATTGCAATTGTGTATAGATTAGTTTTTAATCTTATATAGTTTGTTTTTAGGCATTTAAAGTTCAATTAGCTAAAAATAGGTAACATGTGACAATTTATTCATTTGGGCATTCTCTTTTGTATTATTCCATGTGAACAATAAAAGAAAAAACATATCAAATGAATGAATTGGTGTATAGAAAAACAAACTCTCCACGTAAACTAATCATTATTTAGGTTAATTGAACTATGAAAGCAATTATGTCATGTCCAAAAAATCATTTCAACCAAGTGAACACAAGACATTAAATTCCATTTACCTATTGGTAATAATATACACGCGCTTCTCATATAATACTAAGAATTCAAACATAAAATTATGAAAAAAATAATTAATCTTTTGTAAAATATCTATGTTGAACCCAAATGTGTTCATGTAGAAAATAGTTGGATCATTATACAAACATGAAACTTGCATTAAATATTATTGGTTTGATTATAATAGAAAACATGAAGTTTACAACATGAATTTCTCAAAACTCAATACTTTTTAAATTAAGGCATTTGGAGAAAGGAGAATACCCCATAAAATATCTAATGATGGTGATATCTTAAATCTAATTTACAATGAATGAGGAATATTCAATCAACTAATTCCAACAATAATCTATTTAGTGAAGAGGATGACTCAATTGTGAAAAGGATTCAGTAGGTTGCACTTAAAAATCCCTAAGGCTCTTCACCATAAATAATTAAGTTTTTCCATCTAATAAAAAAACACTTATTTAAGAGAATCTCTAAAGAATGTCAATATCCCAAATGTGGAACAAGAGTCTCCAAAAGTTGTAGATGCACTTAAGGGGTAGAGAAAATTTTTATTTGTAATGAAATACAGAGGCCAAGAAAATACGTATAGTGAATAAATTTATTTGTGGATAAAATTATATAGTTATTAATATTAATTAATTATTATAATGATAAATAGAGATTATTTTAAATATGGCATTTATAATCAAAAGAAAATGAGATAATATTGATTTTGGATTAGATTGTGTTTAATATTTTTGAATCAATATTTTAGTTCACATTCTATGATCCACTATTGAGATGATGAGAGTAAAAGGAATCAAAATAGATAAAAAGTTGTAGACTAGGGCTATATAGAAGAAATGGGTGAAGGAGTAAGAGAAAGGAAGCCATAGTTTGAGAGACCAAGAAGGTCAAGTATTCAAATGAAAGTCCAAACAAGGGAAAACATATAATTAGAACAAAAACATAAATAAATGAAAGAAGGGAGGAAATAGACATGAAAATGAATATTTGAAAGAAAATAAAGTGAAACAATAATTAAAAATGGTTATTAATAAGAAGGCTATAGGAGAAAATAAAATGCAAGTATTAGTGAACAAAAAGAAAATAATTTTTTTGATGCTTTTGGATTCAGTTGTGTGAAAAATATTTATCATCAACGTTTTGAATCACACTCGTCTTGATGATGAATCACGATGTGACTTGTAACGTTGATGATAAAAAAATTTCACACAATCGAATCCAGAAGTATCAAAAGAATTATAGCATGGATTGTGGAAATCTGATAGCATTAAAAAAAAAAAAATTAAGAAAATTAAAATAAAAGAAAGACAAAAAAACTCAATAGCATATGAAGATTGATAGGACTTAAAAATATGTCCTACAAAAATTTTTGGTCGCCTAATAAAACTTGTTTATCTCTGGCAAAATTAGGTCTCTGATGTACCTTTTATGGCTTAGGGTTTAGGGTTCTCCTTCATTTGTCAAGTTTTTTGTTTGTAAGCCCTTGCATGTTTTATTTAGTTGTTACCTTTTTGGGTTTTAAAATGACTTTGGGTCATTGATTTGTTGGTGGGGGCATGTTATGTCGCTAGGTTCTTTATTATGTACCCCAGTCCCATTTTAGTTTTTAATTTTTCCTAAGTCTTGGTTCATGACTTAGGCCTCCTGCAGTTGAAATCTATTTAAAATGACGATTTGAAGGAGTCATTTTTTGTTCTTGGGTTGGGCCCCCTTTCCATTTTATTACCAAAGCTTTTTGTGTTCTTTGTTGAGTGTCCCAGCAATGCTGCGAAGACGTTGTTAACCATCCTATTCATTGCGGCATCGTGAAGAGATATCATCTATCCCAGAGCTGCCATGTGTCACAAAATGGGTGGCCAAAACAAATGTTGAAAAGGGTTTTTAATATCTTATTTTGTCAAAGGTCAGTGGAAATAAGTTAATGGTCAGCCAACTAAATAGTGAATCTTTTTGCATCTATCGAAAATGGACAGAGATGTTTTAAAATCTGATCAAATGGTACTCATGCATTAGCGGCCTAAGATGAATAGTCACCAAGAAGACAAATTAAAGATTTCCTTGATTGGACGGTCCTCATGATCCTGTGATCAGAAGGTCCAAGGGCGTTAACCAATGCGGCATCGCAGGATGATGCCACATGTCCATGCTGAGAGGTTGGAGCTGAAGGTGGGGCCACAGGGATGAGTTGTAAGGTGGATTGATGCGGAGTTTTGTTATTGGACGAAGGTGGGGTCATATGCCTTTACAGATGTCAATGTCAGATTAACTAATAAAAACTATTTAATTTGCTAGCATGGAGGCAGATCTATGAGGAAGATTCAAACTCATTTCAAAAGTATTTGGAGTCATTTCATTGCTCACACGAGTAGTAATGGTGGACGGGGCATAGGTCTGCCAACACAGGGATATTAAAAGAGAAAATTCTACCCATTTCCAATTACCAGAGGCATTCAAACAAGAGCGGAGAGTGTTTCAAGAACTAAAGTAAATTGTTGCAAGCTTTCAAAGTGCAGAATTAGGATTTGTGGTGTGAAAAAACTATAAGTCAAAGTTGTAGCCTTCTCTAGTGAATTTTAAATTTCCGAGCATAGGGATTTCTTTCAATTTGCAAGGAAAGTGTTTTGATACAAACTAGGGTGGAGAATTTGAATTAGAATATGAAAATCCTAGTTATATTGTAGTAGCTACAAGATTTTTGAAAAAACCTTTGTTTCCTATAGAACTTAAATCATAGGTTTTCATAATGGCACCCCAAAGACCACACTCTGGTAATATTGAATATGAAAGGAGGAATATTTATGATGATTTCTTAGACCAACTGAAGCCATCAAAAAATGATAAATACCAAGGGCAGAGGTTTGCACATGGATAGACCCTGGGTGAGGGTTTAGTCGATAACACTTATAGATATTAGATGCAAGGGTTTCGATGTCATGGCTAAGAACGTTCATGATATGGTTCGGTCAAAGGAATCTATTGGCCCCATTTTCAAAAGCATGGAAATATAATTTGGGGAAGTTAGTTGTACCTACTATATTCATGGATGTGGACTTATTGAAAGTAGTGGAAGATAAGTATTACCCAATCTCAAGGGTTGTGAGGGGAAGAAAAGGAAAAGTTCTGTTGAGCATCTAGAGGGAGGAGTTTCAGGAAGTTTTTTAACTTATATGAACCTTCTACATCCCTAGAAGCTATCAATTTGGAGGAATTGAAGAAAGAATATGAGAAGATAATGTATTTAGTCAGAGCAAGATTGATCCCATCTCATTTGGCTAAGGCAGCAGATACTCAATATTATATTGGCCCAAGTGTTGAAGATCATTTTCCAATTGATGCCTTTGCAAATAATTTCAAGGCTACATTTTTCACACTATGCCATATTTTAGGTTTCCAACCAAGCACAGTAATCCCAAAAGTATATATGCACATGGGGATTCAGATTCAACACCCCAATTTTGTAGTGATTTATGACTTTGCTCCATACCATGCAGACAAGATACATGAGGGGTTTCTACAGATTAAAAAGGGTAACATTAATACCTCATTCTACTAGTATTCCATGCTTATGTACATGATCTTGTACAAAAATCTAGACTTCTTTGTAGAATAAATGGAGTTGAGAAGGGTGGTGGATGGAGAAAACATGCCAGTACAAGTTTGGAGCATGTATATGTCATGGGACAGAAAGGGATACAATCTATGTAAGATTTGACAATTGCTTCGCATCTAGGCTTAGGGCTCGGTTGATAGTAAATCCACCAAGGATTCTAGTGGAGTTGTATGATTTTTTCAGGCCAATAGAAAAAGGACAGAATTGAAACTTGAGCATAATTGGGGGGATATCATTCCTTATTCTATGAGCATAGTTATAAGAGTGTATGGTTTTCATGGACAACCACATGTGTTGCCCTTGAATGTTCCACTTAGACTAGGATTTGTAGAAGTTATGTGGAAATTGGACTACATACATGAGGATGAGCTGACAAAGAGAGGTAAAGATACATTTTTCCCTGATTACACTATAGTCCCATATTTTATAATTCTTTCTTCGTATTGCTTGAGAGTCAGCACAAAGAGGCACATTGACCCAGAGGGTTTTTATGCAATGTCTAGAAAGAATCAAAAGAATCTAGTTGCCTCATTCTTTTGATCTTCTAGAAGACTTGATTAAGAATGAATTTGATTTGGATATACAAGAGGTCAGAAAAGAAAGATGGATGGATTATAAGAAGTTACTTGATAAAGTCCATAGATTGGATCCAAAGTATGATCCATTGAAAGAATTCAGACCATTTTATAAGAAAATTGATTATTTGATAGAAACTTTTGATGAAGTCATGTATGACCTAATGGATGAGGTGGAGAAATTGGAGATAACAAGCAATCAAGAAATAAAAGAGTAACCTCCAAAATTAGCAGCCCAAAAAAGGCCACTAGGTAAGTGCACCAAGTTGTACCAAAAAGGTGCCACTTTTTATCTTTTCATAAAAATGTGTCATTGACATGAAAACATCATCCAAACCTATAGGTTGGATTCCCAAGGAAAATCTAATCCAAAGGGATGGTATTCTCCCAAGAAAACCATTTGGTGAGTGCCAAATATGGCACTCACCCTATTTGGCACTCGTGAATTTTCACATTTGGCACTTTCCAAATGTGAAAAGTTAATTTTTAGCATTTGGCGAGTGCCAAATTTGGCATGCG
Organism: Cryptomeria japonica; assembly: GCF_030272615.1. Classification (NCBI taxonomy): domain Eukaryota; kingdom Viridiplantae; phylum Streptophyta; class Pinopsida; order Cupressales; family Cupressaceae; genus Cryptomeria; species Cryptomeria japonica. Next base: position 233,096,084 of record NC_081407.1, read on the forward strand.
CAAAATGTTCTGCATTGTCCAATGTGAAGGTTTTGTGAGTGTGTAGATTTTCCAATCTAGGCACAAGTTATATCCATCCCCGAAGGAGAATATATACATGAGATATAACATTTAAGTATGCCTCTATAAGACTTATGATGTAGATTCTAGTTTTTAGAGGATCATATTAAATTCCAGACAGTCAAATTTCAATAATCAACATGCTCCTATTTGCATTCTTTAGCTATGTATCTCACTCTCTTTATCTTCCCCAAACTCTAGACCTATCTCACTCCCTCTCTTGTCTCTCTCACTTCTCTATCCTTGACTCTCTCCCTTTGTATTCTCTCTCACTCTCTTATTTTTTCTCTCCCCTCCCACTCCTTTCTCTTGGTCACTACCTATCCCTTTTATCCCCTCTCTCTCCATATCTAGGGTCATCCCTCCATCCCTATTCACCTCACTGCCTCTCCCTCCCTATATTATTACCCACCTTTCTCTCCCCCTCTATTTCTCTCTCTCCCTCTCCACCTTTCTCTCCCTTCTCCTTACCTCTATCTATTTATGAACTCGCCCCCTCTCTTCTCTCTCTCTCTCTCTCCAAACATATCTATCTCCTTTTGCTCTACGTCTCTCACTCCCTCCATGTCTACCTCTCTATACATCTCCTCTTACTCATCTCTTTGGTCTTCTACCTCTTCTATTATCCCTCCCTCCCCTCTCTGGGTCTCTACTTTCCTTTCTTCCTCTCTCCCTCTCTATCTCCCTCTCCCACTCTCTTGTCTTCTCTCTTCCTCTCTTATTCTCTACCTTCATTATCTAGGTCATTGCCTCTCCATCCCACCCTCTCTCCCCTCTCTAGGTTTCTCCCTCCCTTCCTCTCATCCTATCTACCTCTGCATAAAGGTCTCATTACCCACCTCTCTTAATCCCCCTCTATCTATCTCACTCCTCTCTTGCCATCTAGGTCTCTCACCTATCTATATGCTCCCTCTATAGTTCTCTTTGTCTCCCTCTACCTCTCTCTCCTTCCTCCTTAACCCTATCCCTTTATGAACACCCTCCTTTTCTCTTCCTCCCCTAACCTCTTTATGTCCTCCTTCCATAGGTCTCTCACTCCCTCCATGTCTACCTCTCCATCCATCCCCTCTCTAGGTCTCTCCCTTCCTTTCTTCCCATTTCCCTCCCTACCTCCCCATCCATAGATACCCCCATATATATCTCACTCCCCCACTTTTTAATTCTCTCTTCCTCTTTTATTCTCTCTCTCACCTCTCTAGGTTTCTCCACCTATCTACCTATGTATCATGTGTCATTAGTCACCTCTCTCTCCCGCCCTCTATCTATCTCATTCCTCTCTCTTGTCATCTAGGTCTCTCATCTCTCTTTCCCAATATAGTTCTCTCACCTATCTATTTGTCCCCTCTCTAGTTCTCTCCCTCTCTCTTCCCCTCTATCTCCCTCCCCCTTTACCCCTATTTATTTTTGAACTCTCTCCTCCTCTTCTCTCTTTACCCCCACCTCTCTATCTTCTCCTTCCCTAGGTCTTGTAGCCCTCCATGTCTACCTCTCCCTCAATCCCCTCATACTATTCTCTCTCTTTATTCTTTCATCTCTCCTCGTATCCCTCCCTCCGATTTATAGGTATCTCCATTATTTACTTCCCCTCTCACTCCTTATCCCCATCTCTCTCTCCCTTCCCTACTAATTCTTAATCTCTCCTTACCATCTACATCATCAACTTTCCATCACACCCTCTCTACCCCTCTCTAGGTTTCTCCCTCATTCCCTCTCCACCTCTCTACATCTCCATTCATGTCTCATTACCAACCTCTCTCTATCCCCCTCCATCTATCTCAACCCTCTCTCTCTCTCACCCTATCAAGGTCTCTCATGCCTCTCTCCCCCTCTAGCTATCTTATATCTCTATATAACCCATCTAGGTATGTGCAGGAGCATGGTGGGCCATATGACCCCTTAGTAAACCATTACTATCTATCTTAAGACACCATATGACCTCTTAGGACAACATATGTTGTCTTTACAAGTCATATGGTGTCCTAAGGGGTCATATGGTGTCGTTTAGGGTCATATAGTGTCCTAAGGGGTCATATGGTCTTTTATGAACCCTTACGATACCATATGATCCCTTAGGACACCATATGAGCCCTAACGACACCGAATGGTGTCATAAGGGGTCATATGGTGTCCTAAGGGGTCATATGGTGTCTTAAGGGGTCATTTGGTGTTTTATGACCCCTAAGGACATCATATATATCCCTTAGGACACCATATGACCCTTGATGACACCATATGACCCCTAAAGACACCATATAGTGTCCTAAGGGGTCATATGGTGGTCTATGACCCCTTATGACACCATATGGTGTCATTAGGGGTCATATTGTGTCGTTAAGGGTCATATGGTGTCCTAAGGGGTCATATGGTGTCCTAATGGGTCATAGAATACCATATGACCCCTTAGGACACTATATGATCCATAACAATAGCATACGACCCCTTAGGACACCATATGACCCCTAACAAAACCATATTGTGTCTTGAGGAGTCATATGGTGTCATGTACTAGGATGTTAAAAGGGGTCATATGGTGTCCTAGGGGGTCATACAACACCATATGAGCCCTCAGGATGCCATATGACCCCTTAACACCATATGGTGTCGTTAGGGGTCATATGGTGTCCTAAGGGGTCATATGGTGTCATTAGGGGTCATATGGTGTCCTAAGGGGTCATATGGTATTCTATGACCCATTACAATGCCATATGACCCCTTAGGACACCATATGACCCTTAACGACACAATATGGTCCTGTTAGGGGTCATATGGTGTCCTAAAGGGTCATATGGTGTCATAAGGGGTCATATGGTGTTGTATGACCCCTTGGGACACCATATGACTCCTAAGGACACCATATTGTGTCTTGAGGGGTCATATGGTGTCGTTAGGGGCCATATTGTGTCCTAAGGGGTCATAAGTTGTTCTATGATCCCTTAGGACACCATATGACCCCTAACGACACCATATGGTGTCCTAAGGGGTCATATGGTGTCCTTAGGGATCCTATGGTGTCGTTAGGAATTATATGGTGTTCCATGACCCCTTAAGATACCATATGACCCCTTAGGACATATCATATGGTGTGGTTGGGGGTAATATGGTGTCCTAAGGGGTCATATAGTATTCTATGATCTAGTAGGACACCATATGACACCTAACGACACCATTTGGTGTCATTAGGGGTCATATAGTATCCTAAAGGATCATGCGGTGTCCTAAAGGGCTATATGGTGTTCTATGACCCCTTAAGACACCATCTGACCTCTTAGGACACCATATGACCCCTAAGGACACTATATGGTGTCCTAAGGGGTCATATGGTGTTCTATGACGCCTTAGGATACCATATGACCTCTAACGACAACATATGGTGTCCTAAGGGTTTATCTGATGTCGTTAAGGGTCATATGGTATCATAAAGAGTCATTTGGTGTTCTATGACCCCTTAGGACACCATATGGTTTTGTGATGGGTCATATAGTGTCGTATGGGGTCATATGGTGTCCTAAGGGGACATAGAACACCATATGACCCCTTAGGGCACCATATGGTGTTTTTAGGGGTCATATGGTGTCTTGAGGGCTCATATGGTGTTCCAAGGGGTCATAGAACACCATATGACACCTTAGGATACCGTATGTTGTTATTAGGGGTCATATCATGTCCTAAGGGGTCATAGAACACCATATGACCCCTTAGGAGACCATATGGTGTTGCTAGGGGTTATATGGTGTTGTATGGGGTCATATGGTGTCCTAAGGGGTCATAGTATACCATATGACCCCTTAGGACACCATATGACCCTTTAGGAAATCATATGACCCCTTAAGACACCATATGGTGAAGATAGGGGTCATATAGTGTCCTAAGGGTTCATAGAACAACATCTGACCCCTTAGGACACCATTTAGTGTCATTAGGGGTCATATGGTGTCCTAAGGGGTTATAGAACACCATATGACCCCATAAGATACCATATAACCTCTAACAACACCCTATGACCCCTTAGGACACCATATGGTGTCATTAGGGGTCATATGGTGTCGTGTGGGGTCATATGGTGTCCTAAGGGGTCATAGAACACCATATTACCCTTTAGGACATCATATGACCCCTTAGGAAACCATATGACCCCTTTGGACACCATATGTTATCTTTAGGGGTCATATGGTGTTTTAAGGGGTCATATGGTGTCCTAAGGGGTCATAGAAGACCATATTTCCCCTCAAGACACCATATGGCTCCTTAGGATGCCATATGGTGTCGCTTGAGGTCATATGGTGTCCTAAGGGGTCTTAAAATACCATATGACCCCTAACGATACCATATAACCCCTTAGGACACCATATGACCCTTAACGAGACCATATGAACCCTTGGGACATGATATGGTGTTGTTAGGGGTCATATGGTATCGTAAGGGGTCATATGGTGTCTTAAGGGGTCATATGGTGTCCTGAGTATCAATACAACCACTACCCTCCACCCTATCTATCCTAAAAAATGTTTCATTAATCTGGTACCCCATACCATAAACCTTATATCCTACAACCTATTATCTAAATCTTATACAAGAGAGGGGAAAAAAAATATGGGAGAGGGAAGAATAAAGAGAAAGAGAGATCTACAAAGAAAGGGAGAGGTGGGTAGGGAGTGGCTGAGAGACCTAGAGAGGGAAAGAGAGAATAAAATAAGAGATATAAGTTCACAAAGAGAGAAAGAGGGGTAAGGAGGTGGAAAGGAAAGAATTAGAGAGGAGAGAGATATAGAGGTGAGAGATCTAGAGCCTAGGAAGAGAGAGGTGAGAGACTGAGGGTGGAAAGATAGAGATGAAGGAGATATAGGGGGATTAAGAGACAAAGAGGGAGATGTAGATATGTAAAGATGGAGGGAAGGAGAAAAATAGGTATGGAAGAAGAGGTTAGGAGAGAGAGGTATTCATTAAGAGAACATAGACAGAGTGGAGAGAAACAATAAGAAGAGAAGAGAGATGGAGGGAGGGAAGGATATATATGGAGATAAGGAGGGAAGGTGAGAGAGAGGGGAGAGAAAAAATAGAGAGAAGAAAGGGGGATTAATAGGTCAAGATTTTTTGGTAGATAAAGAGGTGATGAGAGAGATAAGAGAAGGAGAGAGTTCATAAAGGGATATGGGTATGGGGTGATGGAGAGAGAGAGGTGGAGGAAGGGAGAGAACTAGAGGGGATAAATAGAGAGATGAGATATGTAGAGCATGAGAGAGAGGTTAAATACCTAGATGAGAGAGATAGAGGAGAGATAGATAGAGAGGCATAAAGATAGGTTCCTAAGGAGACATTAATGGATAAGTATAGAGGTGGAGAGGGAATAAGGGAGAAACCTAGAAATTTGAGAGAGGGAGATAGAGAGAGTAGGAGGGAGAGGTGATAATCTAGACAATGGAGAGAGGGAATAGACAAAAGAGAAAAGATATGACTAAGAGGGGATGGATGGAGAGGTAGATATGGAGGGATTCAGGGACCTAAGGAATGAGGAGATTGATAGGTTTGGAGAGAGAGAATTGAGGGAGATAAATATGTAGATGGGGGGAGAGAACTAGAGGGTGGACAATTAATTAGGTGAGATACCTAGAGGGGGAGAGAGAGGTGGGTAATAATATAGGGAGGGAGAGGTAGTGAGGTGAATAGCGAGGGAGGAAGACACCTAGATATGGGGAGAGAGAAGATAGAAGGATAGGGAGTGATCAAGAGAATGGAGAGGGAGGGGAGTGAAATAATAAGAGAATGAGAGAGAAGAAGAGAGAGGGAGGGAGTCAAGGATAGATATGGGGTTAAGGAAGGAATGAAAGATAGAGAAGTTGGGTTTACCTAGAGAGGGAAGAGAGAAGTGAGAGAGACAAGAGAGGGATATAGATAGGTCTAGAGTTTGGGGATGACAAAGAAAGTGAGATACATAGCTGAAGAATGCTAATAGGAGCATGTTGATTACTGAAATTCAACTAAGTCTAAAACTTTATATGATCCTCTTAAAACTAGAATCTACATTATAAGTCCTATAGAGCTGAAACCACTCTCAAACATCCTGCCAATATATACATGAAATATAACATAAAGTAGACATATTGAAATGTGACTTATACTTAAATGTTATATTTCATGTATATATTCTCCTTCGAGGGTGGATATAACTTGTACCCAGATTGGAAAATCTACACACTCACAAAACCTTCACATTGCAAAATGCAGAACATTTAGCACTCACCAAATGAAAAAAAATGACTTTACACATTTGGCGAGCACGAAATTCAGCACGCACCAAATGTGAAAATTCAATATTTTGCATTTGGTGAGCACCAAATAGGCCAAGTGCCATATTCGGCGCTCCCCAAATGGTTTGGATTGGAAACCACCAACCCTTTGGGTTGGATTGTACTTGGGCATCCAACCCAAAGGGTTGGACAACTATTTCAGGCATGAGACATGTTTTTATCAGAATATTAAAAAGTTTTACATATTTTTGGTCGTGCTCTCGATCAGGTTTGCATGTGTTTCAATGAAACTAAAAAAAAACACCATAGCAACCTCAATATCTCTCTTAGCTATCCAAGCATGTAATTTTGTTTGAATTTTTATTTTGTTAAGGCTTTCATCTATAATTTCTTTTGTTAGTGTGTCCATTTTTGGTCGAAAACCAACATGCACTATTTTGGGTATAGTTTTTTACACGTTCATTGGATTTTGAAGAAACTTATATTTTTAGAAACTATACTCCATTCTACACAATTTAAAAAAGAAAAGTTTTGATTTTTCTATTAGTTATCAGTGATTTTAGGGGGGAGCACGCTCAAATTTCTCACTCAAGCGATTTTAAAAATTCAAAAAAAAAGTTAACATTTTAGGGGGGCCACAACAGACACTATTTTATGTTTTTTGCATAAAAACAGGACCACTTTTTGTGGCCCCCCTTTTTGAAGCCCTTAATCTCCACCATTTTCAAAACAAATTAGTAGTTTAGAAAGTAGAATCGAAGCACTCTGACTCTTGTTATTGTTACATCTTCACATTTGGAGTGTAACTATCTTCAATTTGTCGTTGAAGTTCAGATTTTGTTGATTTCAGAAAAAAGAAAAAAAAAGTGGCATCTTAAGACCCCTTTTTGGTACCACAACGTGGTGCACACACCCCACTATCAAAGCCTCCATAGCAAAGGCCCTGAGTACAAAGACCACCATCACCACTAGAAGGGTAACTAGACGAGGAGAGACCTATTCACATGCCTTCAAGAGGGAGGGTTATTTACATAAGAGTAAGAGATGAAGGTGATAGTGAAGAGGAAGAAGAGATAAAGAGGAAGGGGAAGGGGATAATGAAACAATAAAAACCCCTTGAACCTCAGCATGACCCTCTTAAGGGGGTAATGATTATAGATTTTGAATCTTCACCTAAAATAATATTTTCACTTCCTCCTTTGCCTCCTTTGTCTAAGAGGTAGAAAATTGAGAAGCTTGAAGAACAACCTGCACAAGAACCAGAGGAGGAGAATGTGATCATTCCTTTTAATGAAGAGTTGCGCGTTAGAATCCCATCTCCACCAAGGTCATTAGATTAGGACCTTGCTCCACCAGACATACAAGGAAAGGCCATCTAGGATATAAGGAAAGAGGCATGTGAAAAATTCCTAGAAGATGAGATATTTGTTCATAGCCAGGCATTTTTATAATTTGTCTGGACAACTAAAATTGAAGAGTATAAAAATAAATGTGTTGAGAAGAAGGACCAAAATCCTGACAAAAGTGATAGGGAAATTGAAGAGGAAGTTAAAAGTAAAATGATGAAATAATTTAAGGCCATCACTCCTACGGAGGGAAGAAGAATTGTTGACCAAGCAAGGGTATTGATTCTTCTAGAATGGGATATTGCAGATGTTGTTGCTTTTGATACAATAAGGAAATCTCAGCAGCCTTTGTGATGCAGAGCCCTGGTATACGTATAGGATAGGTTTCCCTAATCCAAGAGCACACCAAGGACCCTATCAGTCATAAAAAACTACAAGGGGTTAAGGAATATCATTTTGACAAGTCCCACATCTCTTTCTTCCAAAAAGACTTCCTCACAAGGTCTCTTTCATTGAGCATCTCATAAGGTCTTTAAGAGGCTCCTAAGGATCCTATGGCCAACAATGGTTTGGCCCCTTCTTCAATGAAAAAATGGATATTCAAGGTTTTTTTTGAAGTCCCCTAGGTTAGGGAGACCTCCTTCAATCATTAAATTTAGGTTCCCTCTACCGATTTGGGGTAACTACTGCAACAAGGCTTGCTAATCCTAGTAGCCTTGCTAGGCCGGTTTTCCAAACTTAAATCTTTATTTCCCCAAAATAATCAGAAAAAAAATTCTATATTTGGATACCCTTTTGAGAGTTACAAAACATATCCTAAGGGTTCTGACTGGTTGGGAATAGAAGAATCCAAACCCTATTTTGGTTAGGAAACCTAATAGCCCAATTATGCCTATTTTACAAAGGAGTGTGCAGACACAAACCTTAACTCACCAAAAAAACTCAAGGAACACTCTTATGAAATGTAAAATATACCAATTCCTAAGTCTTATGCCATGATAAGACCTCTAACCCCTGATGTTAGACCTGTTTGCTTGTACTTGCACGGTGGCCACATGGAGTTGCCCACCTTAATGCATCAAAACCTCACCTCAAAATGGTCCTAACCTGAAAAATTCCTTCAAAATCCTAAAATAAATTGGCCATACTTGCATCCCCTCCAAATTAGTGAACCACCAATGAAGGATCAACAAGATGAGGCCATTTCTTTGCAAAACCCTAGGCCAAAACTGTCAAGTCTAGAGTACTTCCAGAAAATTGTAGGGTTCTTCCTTATCTTGGTGAATTAGGACCTTAGAATTTATGCATCTGAAAGTTGATTGGCCACTCTAACACATCCCATTGGTTTCCTAATTCCAAAATGATCGTATAGTACGGTACACCATGTAGAATAACAAAATTGCAGGGAATTCTCAGAATTGTATTACTTCAATGATGCTAAATGTTTACAAAGTCATTTTCTCCTCCCAATGATGATTGGGAATGAAATTTTATACCATTCTCAATGGTTATCAACCACCTTTTTAACTTAGGTGACCGTTGGAAAGAAGTTGCTATTTGCAACCAAAAGTTGTCAACAAAAGTTGTCAAGTTGAGCAACTTTTGACACATGTTAAATCCGCCTACCTAGAAATGTTTCAATAGGTCCTAAACATTCCTAAGACATCTCCAAAAAAAAAACACCTATAAAATACTCAACCAAATACCCCTAGGTCCACATTCCCATGTTGGCTTGTTAATTTGCCAAATCCATCACATTGGGTGACAAGGTGGGGTTTATTACAAAAAACAAACAAACAAGACTATCAATGTGCCTTTAGCCTATATTTCTCTTATCATATTAGTCATGAGGTTCTTCTTCACCATACTCCCTGGGTGAATGAATCTCAAGTCCACTTGAGATGAGATCATATAATGTAGCTCCATTCTTCTTGATCTGATCTTCATCCAACCAAATGGCTTCAAAGTCTAGTTTTTCTTTCCATTTGACCAAGTATTGTTTGCACTCATTTCTCCCAGACTTCTTTACAATCTTGGAGTCCAACACTTTTTCAATCTTAGGTGACACATGTTTGGGAAGATCTATATCTGCTGCATCTTCTAGGACTTGCTGTGAGTTACCTGCATTAGAGTCACCTTTGAAAGGAGTTAGATCACAAACATTAAAAATAGGAGATATGTCGAGCTCTGATGGTAATTGAATTTGATAAGAATTGGTGCCAAACTTCTTCAAGATTTTATATGGTCCTACTTTCCTCTGCATGAGCTTAGTGTGTTTGCCCTTGGGCAACCTTTCCTTCTTCAAATTTTTCCAAACCAAGTCTCCAATCTGAAATTATACTTCTCTCCTTTTTTGATGTGCATGTTCTTTGTATTTTTCTGATAACTTTTGAAGTTTTATTTTGACCTACTCATGAACTTCCTTTATGGCTTCAACAAACCTCTCACCATCTGCACTTATGGGATCCGTATGGGTCAGTTTTGTCAACTCCAACACCCCTCTTGGATGCAACCCATACACAATCTGAAATGGTGACTTCCATGTGCTTCTATCTACAATGTCATTGTAGGCAAACTCAACTTGAGGTAAGATTGAATCCCACTTTTCACCATGTTGCCTTGTAAGACATCTCAACAAATTCCTTAATGACTACTTTACTACTTGTGTCTGCCCATCTGTTTGTGGATAATAGGCTGATGAGAAGGACAGATTGGTGCCAACTTTCCTCCACAGAGTCCTCCAAAAAAGGGCAACAAATTTGACATCCCTGTTAGACACTATGTTCAATGGAATTCCATGAATCCTTGCTACTTCTCCGAAAAACAAATTTTCTATATAAGATGCATCACTAGTGGACTTACATGGTAAGAAATGTGTCATTTTACTAAACCTATCCACTACCACAAATACACTGTCAAACCCCTTTTGGGTCCTAGGTAAACCCATTACAAAGTCCATTGACACACTTTCCCAAGGTCTTGAGGGAATGGGTAAGGGTTGATAAAGACTAGCATTAGTGCTTCTTCCTTTTTACTTTTGGCAAATGGTGCATGCATCTACAAACTTTCTTACATCAACCTGTAATTTGCTCCAAAAGTAGTACCTCCTTACCAATTCAAGTGTCCTGTCCAAACCAAAATGACCTGCCATAGCCCCACTATGCTTTTCCTTGATGATATTAGTCCTCATTGAGCACTTTGGTATGCACAATTGCCTACCTTTGAAAAGAAGTCCATATTAGATCAAAAAATCAAAAAACTCCACATAATACTTTTCACGAAATTCAGTGCATGCCTTGTAAATCTCCTTAAAGTCCTCATCTACAGCATACATATCTTTCATTGCATCAATTCCAATGCTTTCTAATTGGATTTCAGATATGGTTAGCACTCTCCTACTCAGTGCATCAACCAATTTGTTGGCTACTCCTTTCTTTTGTTTTATGGAGAAGGTATAGGCTTGGAGAGACTCTACCCATTTCATATACCTATGGTTTAACTTTTCTTGGCTATTAATGAAACTCAAGGCTAGGTTGTCAGTATAGACCAAAAATTCCTTTGGTAGTAGATAGTGCCTCCATTTTTTCAAAGCTTGAACTAGTGCATACATTTCTAGGTCATAAGAAGAATATTTTCTCTTTGCCTCATTGAGATTTTCACTAAAGAATGCTATAGGTCTACCTTCTTGTCTTATGACTTCTCCTATGGCCACATGACTAGCATCACATTCAATCTAAAACACTTTGTTAAAATCAGGTAAGGCAAGTACCAGTTGTTTGGCTACCTTTTTCTTAAGAGTTTCAAATGCCTCATCTACCTCCTTTGTCCAACAAAACATGTACTTTTGACCACCTTTTATGGTTTCCAACATTGGAGCACATATATGACTGAAACCTCTTATGAACATTTTATAAAATGTGGCTAATCATGGAAACTTCTAACTTCACCAATAGTCTTAGGAATAGGCCAAGAAAGAATTGCATTTACCTTATCTTGATCCATCTTCAAGTGACCTTTGGAGATCACAAAGCCAAGATAGATGAGTTCTTCCTGCATGAACAAACACTTCTCCATATTGATCATCAATTCCTCTTCACTCAACTTTTTCAAAACCATGTCTAGATGCCTCAAGTGTTCTTCCTTTGTCTTGCTAAATACTAGTATGTCATCCAAATACACTATTACAAGCTTCCCTGTGAATTCTTTTAGAACTTCATTCATGAGTCTCATGAATGTACTTGGGGCATTAGACAAGCCAAATGGCATAACCTTCCACTCATCACTAGGCCTAATTCTAATTTGGTGGTATCCACTCTTTAAATCAATTTTAGAAAAGTATTCTGCACCCCCCCACCCAAACAATCAAGAAAATCCTCTATCTTAGGAACTGGAAATATATACCTTATGGTGATCTTGTTGAGAGCTCTTGAGTTAGTACAAAGCCTCCATGTTCCATCCTTTTTGGATACCAAAATACAGGGAATGCACATGGGCTAAGGCACTTTCCAATCATGTCAGAATCTAGCAACTCTTGAATCTGCCTTGCCATCTCCTCATTTTGTTGTGGTGTGAGTTTGTATGTAGCCTTGTTAGGAAATGTAGCCCCTGGGATCAATTCAATGCAGTGACTGATCTCTCTCATTAGCAGAAAACTCCTTGGCACTCCATCTGTAATTATTCCTTGGTATCTGCCAATGATCTCCTTCACTTCCAGAATGAGATCCTTGTCCCTTCCTTTTTCTCTATCATCTACAATAGGCTTCTCCTTTGAGGTTGGTATTGGAAGCAATGCAAATCATATTCCTTCTTCCATATTTATCTCCTTGAGGAATGGTTTGCCCTCCATCATCATCACTTTGGACTCAGTTTCTTTCTGCTCTTCATTGTTTTCAGTCAGGGGAGTCGCTCTATGACCTTGTCATTCTTTGTGATGGATTAGGTATTCCTAAAGCCATCATGGTGTTCTTTGAGGTCATACTGCCATGGTCTTCCAAACAAGAGGTGACAAGTATCCATGTTAATAATATCAAATAAAATCTTATCTTTATATGCACCTATCTGGAATTCTACCCATGATTGCTCCTCTACAAGTGTTTGTTGCCCCTTTGTGAACCAAGACACATTATAGGGGTATGGATGGGGTATCCTCCTCATTTTCAACTTCTCTACCATTTCTATTAACACAAAATTCTTAGTAGACCCTGAGTCAACCAGAACTTTACATACCTTTCCTCCTGATTGGAAAGAGGTGTGGAAGATAGACTTCCTTTGAGGTGGCTCCATAGGTGTTGGTACCCTCAAGAGGGTTCTTCTCAACATTAGTGCCTCTCCTGTCTCTAGATAACTATATGAATGAGGTTTACTAACACCTTGGTAATCTGATTCTTGGGTTATGTTGGCTCTCCTTTCTCCTTTGGAACTAGACCCCATCTTCTTTGAGCACCTACTGGAAATGTGTCCCTCTTGGTTGCAGTTAAAACATTTTATTCGTCCTGCTCCTCTTCCTGATGATCTACCTCTAAAATTAGGACTTCTTCCTCTGAAGTTTCCTTTGTTGTTTCTATCATTCCTTGAGGAGTCTTGACTGTTCTCTCCTTGAAATTCAAAATTTGATCCTCTTCCTCTGAAGTTTCTCCTTCCTCTTAGTTGCTTACCCCTTCCTCTATTGCTCTTCTCTTGTCTTCTTTTGAGCTTCTCCTCTACCTTTAATGCTAATTGATAGCATCTATGAATAGTGTTAGGGCACAATAGGTTCAAGTCTTCTTATATGTTCCACCTTAGGCTGTTTAGATACCTTGCCACTCTTTCACTTTCATCTTCAACCGTCTTAGACTTTATACTCAATTTCTTAATTTCTTTAGTATAGGCACACACATCCATCTCTTTCTGTCTGAGATTCTGCCTTCTCTTGTGTAATTGGACTTCATAGTCTTTAGGTACATATACTCCCTTGATCTCTGCAATCATCTTCTTCCAAGAGGTGATCATTCCTCTTCCCTCTTTCACTCTTTCTCCTTGCATAAAATTCCACCATATCAAGGCTGCTCCTTGCATTTTTGACTTGGCAATTTTCATATTTTGGTTGTCAGCAATTTCTTCACATTCAAAGAAGTTGTTTAAGGACTCTATCCAGTCCATCACTCCATCGACATCCATCTTCCCACTGAAAATAGGAAGGTTTGATTTCTAGTCCATGGTTCTCCTCTCCACAAACTTCAAGACATTGACTAGGTACCTATGCTCTGCAGGGACTTCCTCTTCTTCCTACCCTTGTGGGTTCTCCTCTTCTTCTCCCACTTCCTCCAAGCCATCAAGTCCTCCTCTCTCTAGTTTGCCATCCAAGTTCTCAATCAACTTTCTAAGCCGATCATTCTCTTCTCTATTCTCTTGCACCATCCTGGCAAGTTCCACATTTTCTCACCCTCTGATTCTTCTGCTGACATGTACTATTCTTCTTCCCAAAATGATTCCTCCTATGCTCTGATACCAATCTGATGCAAAGCCCTGGTATAGGTATAGAATAGGTTCCCCTAATCCAAGAGCACACCAAGGACCCTATAAATCAAAAAACACTACAAGGTGTTAAGGAATATCTGTTTGACAAGTCCTACATCTCTTTTTTCCAAAAAGACTTCCTCATAAGGTCTCTTTCATTAGGCATCTCATAAGATCTTCAAGAGGCTCCTAAGGATCCAATGGGAAACAATGGTTTGGCCCCTTCTTCAATGCAACAATGGATATTCAAGGTTTTATTTGAAGTCCCCTAGGTCAGGGATACCTCCTTCAATCATTAAATTTAGGTTCCCTCTATCGGTTTAGGGTAACTGCTACAACAAACCCTGCTAATCCTAGTAGCCCTGCCAGACCGGTTTTCCACCCTTAACTCCTTATTTCCCCAAAATACTTAAGAAAAAAATTCCATATTTGGATACCCTTTTGAGAGTTACAAAACATATCCTAAGGGTTCTGACTGGTTGGGAACACAAGAATCCAAACCCTATTTTGGTTAGGAGACCTAATAGCCCAATTAGGCTTATTTTACAAAGGAGTGTGCAGACACAAACCTTAACTCACCGAACCAACTCAATGAAAACTCTTAGGACATGGAAAATACACCAATTCCTAAGTCTTATGCCATGATCATACCTCTAACCCCTGATGTGAGACCTGTTTGCTTGTACTTGCACGGTGGCCACATGGAGTTGCCCACCTTAATGCATCAAACCCTCACCTCCAACTGATCCTAACCTACAAAAGGCCTTAAAAATCATAAAATAAATTGGCCATATTTGCATCCCCTCCAAAGCCATGAACCACCAATGAAGGATCAGCAAGATGAGGCCATTTCTTTGCAAAACCCTAGGCCAAAACTGTCAAGTCTAGACTACTTCCAGAAAATTGTAGGGTTATTCCTTATCTTGGTGAATTAGGAACTCAAACTTGATGCATCTGAAAGGCGATTGGCCACTCTAACACATCCCACTAGTTTCCTAATTCTAAAACGATCGTACAGTATGGTACACCGTGTAGAATAACAAAATTGCAGGAAATTCTCATAATTGTATTACTTCAATGATGCTAAATGTTGACAAAGTCATACTCTCCTCCCAATGATGATTGGGAATTACATTTTATACCTTCCTCAATGGTTATCAACCACCTTTTGAACTGAGGTGACCATTGGAAAGAAGTTTCTGTTTGCAACCAAAAGTTGTCATTAAAAGTTGTCAACAAAAGTTGTCAAGTTGAGCAACTTTTGACAGATGTTAAATCCACCTACCTAGAGATGTTTCAATATATCCTAAACCTTCCTAAGAAATCTCCAACACATAAACACCTAGAAAATACTCAACCAAATATTCCTAGGCCCATATGCCCATGGTGGCTTATCAATTTGCCAAATCCATGACATTGGGTGACAAGATGGGGTTTATTACAAAAAATTAAACAAACAAGACTACCCTATCACATAGATGGAAAGGTCATATTCCCATGTGTGACCTTTATCCTTTATTGATCTTATCATCTTATTCATGAGGTGCTCCTGCACCACTTTGTACAATTTAGAGGAAGAAGTTAGATTGGCATTGCAAGGGTCTGCATACAACCAAGAATATACCACATTGGCAATATGGTTGTAAAATAAAGGGGATAGAAAGCCTCACATAGTAGACATAAACCCCAATTTGAGGGGAAGTCTGATTATAAAAAGATCTTCAAAGACTTTGGTGGTGGAAGCAACTAACCTAACAGTGAATGTGGCAAGATTGGCATAGGAAACATATAAGACGGAAAAGACAGATAGAGAGGAATACAAAAGAAAATATGAACATGTATTGCATAGTATAAAAAATTTCAACAAAAGAATATTGAATTCGGGACTAAAGTTCAACTATTGCCGCAAAGGAAATTAGAAGCCCCTCCTGACTTGCCCTCAACATCTAAAACACCTCCAACCACCCCCACTGAGTCAACTTATAAGTCTCGAGTTGGAATTGGACCCTCTGTTTCCATAATGGAACCAATTACTGAGGAGCCTACATTTTCAGTTGACCCGACCAAGGCTCAGATGCTTGAGAAAATAAAGGAATTAGAGCGCCAAATAAAATACATAGAGGAAAGAGTTGTCTTAGAAAAGAAGGAGATAGCAAATACAGTTTTGAGCCATTTAAATGAGAAGATTGACAGTAGGTTACACAATATTCATTCATTATATTCTTGGTTGTTTGAAGCCATAAATAATTTTGACATGGATCAAGAGGTAGTTGCGCCATTATTCGGCAAGTGGGTGCATAGAGCTAATGAACTTAAAATGATGTTCATGGCTTCCAAGTTTCATGCTGATAGACTTCAAGCACTTCAACCAACTTATTTGTTGGTAAAGTCATTACAAGAATTCCAGACTCTACTAGAGAATCTAACAAAGAAAATCAAAGGATTGATGAAAGGTTTCAATGAACTACAAGACATATTGTTGCCTGGGATAATGGATGAGAATGGGGATGTTAAACAATTGCAGTCATGGAAAGAGCAGACAAAGATGGTAATTAATTCTCAAGTAGGATTAATATGTGATAACCATGATACAGATATGCTTGAGAATAGTATGGATAAGATAATCAACATAGGCACATTTTTTGAAATTTTTGAGAGGGAAGCCAACTAGGTAGCTATCAAATATACTCCATATAGGATGAAGGTAGATGAGGTTATGAATTTTGAATGGTCATCAGAAGAGGAGTATAATAATTGGGTGAAAATGTACTTAAATGAAGAATAAGGTAGAAACACATAGTTAGCTACTTACTGTCAAGAATAATGGTTCCCAGTTTTAGCATCTTGCAGCGTTTATTACCTCAGGAAGTGAATCTAGAGCGTCATGAGCCAACACCAACATCATCTTTGGGGAATACTAAGAAGGCCAAGCATAAAGAATGTTTTAAGAGACAGTTTGGATATTTTTCCACTAAGGAATATTGTTGCAACAAGAATCACAAGTGGTCCAATTAGCTTCTGACATGTGTTTTTGCAGGCCTGAAGCTTGTTCACTCCCTTGTTTTATAAAAGGGAATTCAGGGCCGCGTTTAATGGTCTTTTTCTGGTTTCTAGAATTTTTGGTTCAAGATGAGTCCTAGTAGAGAGTCATAGGTGAAGTTGAGAACAATTTGTTAAGTCTAATACAGAGCAAGTAGATAGAAAGTTCAATGTCAAATTTTGTGAAGTTGTTGAATCCTTGGAATGTATATTGTTTTGGGTAGAGATGATAATTGAATTTAAAAGGATAAAATTCAGATCCATTTCTCTCCAATGTACAATTTTATCATATTTTGAATGAAATAAATCAAGGGTTTTTTTTCATCCAGCTCACTATTGTGGTGTGTGTAATTTCTATTTCATGCTTTAATCTAACAGATTAATTAAAATGCTTGAATAGAATTATAGATTGATAGGAATTGTGTAGGGATTTCGATAAGAATTTTTTGGTTTGGTTACAAATGAGATTTATTGTAAGGCAATAATATCTTAGATCTATATACTAGGGTAGCGTTATGTCATATATCAATATGCACTCTGTGAATTTAATCTCCCAATGGGATAAGGCACTGATCTAGGCTAAATACTACTCTTGCTATCAATATTTTGTCTGAGTCATCTTTGGCTTGATATTTCTTGATAAATAATGAATATATTTTCATTTTTATGTATGTTTGTTGTCATTTCATGCTCCAATTGGTTGAGGATCAGTGCGGGATTAGCCATTCCTACAGCATTCTCCGTTTGTGTTGAGCCTTTTTATATGAGTTTATCTGCTTTGTTGTAGTGTCATTTGCAATTGTGGTGTAGAGGTTGTAAATTCTCTAACGGATCACCCTCTCGGGTTTCGCAGAGCCTAAAGTGCAGAAGGATTTGTCAGGATCCTTGTCAGTTGGTCCAAGTCTTGGAAATTATTGAGTATTGGAGTTGGCTCCTCCATAGAGAATTGAAAGAGCATAATAATTAAAATTTTATATGAGAATAAAAAAAAATAAAAAATAGGAGGACAAAAAAAGATATAAAGAATACAAATATTATAAATTAAATCAAGTAAAAGATAGTAACTGTTATAAACATTTAAATAATAAGACAAAAGAAGATAGAAGGGTATCAAGAAATAATTAAAAAAATAGGTATTGAAAAATGTATCCTATGAACATTTTATATATACAGACTAAGGATTATTTAAGATTGGATAATAGAAACAACCACGAAACCCACATTATTTTTATATTTAATAATATTACTTATTTACAATCTAATTTACCTTGATTATATACATATTTATCAACTCAATGCAATTTAATTAAATTGCATATATGACACTTGAAAAAAATCATTGAATCTCAATCAAAGTCAGGGTCAGCAATCCATTTATTTTTTATAAACCATGAGATTTATTTCGCTCTAAATTTCAAACCATCCTTTTCTGTGACTTTCCTATTTCTCTAAATTGTTTAAAGATGGCCATGCTTGACAATCCAGAAGTAGACTCAATATGCGAGTCAATGAAATGTGGAGAAAAAAGGTTTTGAGATTATCGTTGAATTCAAATGTGGGCACCGTCATTCCAATCCAAAATTTGCACCGTTTGAAGAGGAGGTTGGCGTGTTTGACAATCCATAAAGTCTTCGTGGTGGGCAGACAATCTCTTTCGATTTTTTTCTTCATCTCATCCACCGGGAGAAGTAGGGATCACAACGCAGTTTGGTCGGCTTCTTTAATTAATTTAAAATAAAAAATCAGTTGTACTCTTATTTTCAATTGATTAAAAACTATCTTCAAAGATCCAATAGACAATTCTTTGTCTAGTGTGTCATATTATTCTTTATTTAAGACAAACACAGTATAGATTAGGTGACACTTAGTCAAAATTGTAATGCTATGCAAAAGCCCCACGATAAAATAGCTAGAAAGTACACATACATATCCTTAAATTATCACACGCGATATGACTAATTTTGATGCCCATGTAGCTTCGTGACATCACACAAGTGGAGAAATTCAACATAAACGACACACCTTAATCTTTGACCGATGTATAGACCTTATAATGGTCACCGACAAGAGGTTTTGAACGGCAATGGCTACGCAGGGGACAAAATGGCTCGCCTCATGCCATGACGCCACCGTTCAATCAAACTGTTCGGTTAGAAGCTCCGCTCCCAAAATTCATGCTGTCCTGTAGCCTCCACTTATTTTAATATGTTTTTAATTTATTATATATATATTTAAAAGTTACAATTATTAATATAATAAATTAATAGTTGATTATATATTTAGATTTTTTAATAATAAGTTATATGTTTTTTTTTTTTAATTTCTATTTATTTTAATAAAAATCATATTATAATATATATAATATGTAATTGATGATTTTAAGATATAAGTATTATATATAGAAATTTTAATAATAATATTTTTTAATTTTGTACATACATATAGATAGGTAAATAATAATTTATTTTTAACTAAGCTATACATATTTAAGTTAAAAATATTATCAAATTTACTAATACTAAAAATAAAAGTAATTAACTAAGTTTCTTAGTTAAAAATATTATAGTAAAGTAATTAAGTTACACATATTTAAGTTAAAAAATATCAAAAAAATTTACTAAAAGTAAAAATAAAAGTAACTAAGTTATTTAGCTAAAAATATTTAAGATAAAAATATTAACTTACACATATTTTTGATATTTTTTCATTCAAAAATAAAAGTAAAAATATGTGTAATTAAGTAAAAATATGTGTAACTAATATACAAATTTAACATATATATTAAAAATAAATATTAATATAACTTAAAAATAAAATTAAAATGTGTAAGTAATGTAAAATTTTAACATCCATAATATATACCTAATTAAGTGATTTTAAGGTATGTAGGTTAAAATTAATGATTAGTTACACATATTTAAGTTAAACAAAAAATAAAAAAATCAACTAAAAGTAAAAATAAAAGTAACTAAGTTACTTAGTTAAAAATATTTAAGTAACTAAGTTACACATAAAAATTTAAAAATATCAAAAAATTTACTAAAACTAAAAATAAAGGGAACTAAGGAACTAAGTTAGTTAAAAATATTTAACTAAGTTACACATATTTTTTATATCTTTTAAACCTTCTTTTTAACTATATTTTACTTTTATTTTTAAGTTATATTAATAATTTTTTTAATATATGTGTTAAATTTTTATATTAGTTACACATATTTTTACTTAATTACAACTTTTTTACTTTTATTTTTAAATTAAATTTACTTTGTTACTTAGTTAAAAAAAATTTAAGTAACTAAATTACACATATTTAAGTTAAAAAATATCAAAAAATTTACTAAAACTAAAAATAAAAGAAACTAAGTTAGTTAAAAATATTTAACTAAATTACACATTATTTTTATATTTTTTAATTATGCATATTAAATTCTATATCATATTTATAAAAAAATATTAAATTATACATTATATACACATTTAAAAATTCATATTAAAAAAAATAAATATAATAATAATATAAACATATAAAAAAACTTCATATAAAAATGAACAAATAAAAAAAAACCTCCTTCCTTTTCAAGGCATGGAGTAGCCCGCACATTAGATTGGATAGTACGAATTTTGGGGGCGGAGCTTCTGACAGGATAGTTTGATCGGACGGTGGTGTCATGGCATGGGGGCATGGAGAAGGGAAGGCATGGCATGGGCGGGCCATTTTGTCCCCTGCGTAGCCATTGCCCTTTTGAACAGCCTTCACAAGACTACAAGAATAAACTCTTAAATTCTAGGTATGATAATAGGAGACTTTTATGCAAAAAGCATGCATCCCAAGATTTTAAATATAAATTTTCAATGAAAAAACCTATATGATAAAATAAATTTATATACTCACATGAGAATGGAGAACAATTTTAATTCATAAAGTTTTTTCAATTGTCTGGCTGCAACATCCTAAGAAGACCCCATCACCTAGGTATGATTATAGTGCACCAAGAACAAATCTCCTAATCTAATATTGGTGTCCTATTTTGGTGCCAAATCTAGGTCTAGTGTTATAGTCTTTCGTAGGTACTATACTCAAATTTGAATGCTAGAATTTAAGCCAATGAGTAATCTAATCATAAGAGGGATTGGTCTCTAAGACATACCAAAGAACAAGGAACTACCTATGAAATCATACAACATTATTTGGACCCTAGAATGTTAAAAATAGGTTGGGACAAAACAAAGATTTCATCTCCCAAAGAAAAAGACACCTTAGTTGCACATAGGGGAAGGTATACAAGAAATAAATTCAAGATGGAGGTGGGTATTACACTTTCCATCCATTAGAAGGGCATCAAGGGATGTTAAAACAATCTAAAATGAACTAACTCCCCAAGAATTATCACTTAAGGAATCAATAACAATATTTGGAGTCACAATGCTATTCTAAACTATTTCTTAACACAATAAGTTCATTTCACCACCAAGTTGAAAATATCTATATCCATTTTATATCTTGAAATTAAAACATTAAAGAATTCCATAATACAAGATTGCCTCACCTCCACCCCAAGACACGTAAACAAGATATGATCATGACACCACTTAGGAAACAACAATTTACAATATTCTTTTTGGTTCCTCCAATAGACTATTTGACCATTTATTTTGAACGTTAGCCAACTCTTATGTTTAAGGATGCTAGGAGGTTGGCCGACAAACAATAAAATCAACCTTAAAATAAGATTCTCTTGCACTTTATGATTTTCTAGCCTAAATGGGTTCCCCTAATTGACATTGAACATGAATACTAAACATAGCTATATATCATGGAGCTTAGTAGAAGATAAACTTAATACAAATTGAAAAAGATACATATATTTGAGAAAATAAGGTCATATTTTTAGTTATCATGAAAAATTTTGGTATCATGTAATAAATATAATTATTGTATTGTCGTAAATTATACACATTTGTTTGTGTGTCCAATTCAATACTCTCCTAGCACTTATTTTAGTATTTCCCTTTCCTCTAGATGCATTATAGGACTTCCTTAGGCATTAATTATGAAGTAATTTACCCCTAAGTCCTTTTTAATCAATTCACATTCCATAAATTGTGCTCTTGATCTTAGGAAAGCCCCTTTTTATTATTTCATCATGTTTTATTCTTAATCTTACCCAATTTCAAATTTCAAATTTCAAACCATTTTTTCACATATCTATGCATTACGATTTGAGCCATTGAGCTGGAATCGGCATTAGAACCCCATTATGTTGCATTCATAGAAAGTCAAAAAGTGTTGCTAGGACCAGGGCAACCTACCTTCTTGGTCTCCCACTTTTTTTCCTAAATTTTGAGAGGATAAATTGGTAGTCTTAACTTATTCAAATCCAACTCTGTTTCAATATATATAAAATCTAAGTTGGTGTAAAAATGGTTTCAGCTATGAAATCCCTATTTAAGGCCTCTCTCTCAATTAATTTCAACATCTAGCTACACCTCATAATTAGGATAATATTCTAACTCAAGAGCAACATTTCTAGAGTAAATTTCATTAAAAGAGCAAGAAACTAAATCAAGGCATCTTCCCTTTATGTTTCATTTTATGATTTCATGGTGGATTTAATATGATTTATCATGTTATTAAATCAACACATAGATGACTCATCTTAAGAGCATTGCATCACCTATTGAAGGTACAATCATCTACATTCAAGCATTTCAATTTCAAATGTAACCTTTCTCTCAAGAGGAAATCTTTCCCAGTTTAATTCAAGTTCAATTTCTATTTCAATAAGGGTTAATTCCAAACCCAGGCTTAGACCTAGGAAAACCCCTATCCACAACACCATTTCTTTCCTTTTGTGTGTTGCTATAAGTACCCAATGGAAGTCAGGTAGATCAGAAGGTGACCAAGATCCAAAAGCAAAACACCCGACCAAATTTCATTAGAAAGTTCTTGGTTAAAGTTTCTTGGGCTTCCATTATCCTAGACTAGGGCATCTAGGTGGCATAGTCCTTGTAGAATAGGGCCATATTTGACTAGGATTTTTCATAATGTCTTAGACACCCAGTTTCAGTCTCGTGTTCATAAATTTAATTTTTTGGATATGGATGCCCCGAAAAACCATCAATACATCAATTTCAAGTCAATTATTAAGCAAAAGTGTACTTTTGGATTTTCTTTTCATTCCCATAAAATGTCCTTAAGTTTCTATTTTAGTATTAGGTAGCATACTTAGACTAAGTTGCCAATTCATGTATGTACCTTCCTACCCTATATTCAACATTCAGTTTACATCCTTTCAATCACATTTTCAAATAAAACAGAAGGAATAATACCTAATTAGTACCCAACCCTCTTCCTAATAAAATTGAGGTTGGATATATTGAGTTTTCTTTCCTTTTAATGTGATGCATCTATAAGTTAGGCCATTTCCTAGTTTCCAAAGCATAACTTGTGAAACCCTAAATGTTCATCTACTACATTTTGGTGAATCCAATTCTTCTTACACTTTCATATTTCTTATTTTTAGTTTTAGATCTAATTTTAAGATTTATATGCATTCATTCATGTCTTATGTACTTGCATTAATAAAAAAATTATAAAAATTCCACATTGTTATCTCTTTTTATCATGCATTTCGCATATGTTATCATTTGAAAAATTAATTTATTATCATTTTGTTTTCATTTAGTTAGTTCCATTATGCATTTATTTCATAGATGCAATAATGTCTTAGCCTCGCTTGTTTCACTCTTTCCCTCTCCTAAGGATCCTCCTACCCATAAGGACATTTTAGTACAAACATAGACCGTTAACACCTCTTTCAAAACTATCCCTTCTAAGGATGAATTTTTTATTAATGATGTTGATCTTTTTACTAGCATATTATTCTCCAATAAGGATATTCCAAAGGAAGAGGATGATATCATAAACACCTACTTTAATGTTTCTTTACCTTCAATATATGGTACCTCTCTTAGAGAAGAAGTGTTGATGGACTTTTCTATTCCCTCTCCCCATGTTTTTCCTACCCATAAAGATACATTGGATAAAGAAGATGAAATTATTAGCACCTTCCTTTATGCTCTCCCTCCTAAAGATGAATCCTAGGAGAACAAAGAGTTTAATCAAGTCAATACTATGCATGTATAACAAGCTTAGATTTTGTCAACCTCAAAAATCAATCTATGATTGATACTACCAAACCAAAGAGACCTCCTAACATCTTAAAATTTGTAAAATGCATATGTGAAGGAGGTTTGATGGAAAGGAAACTAGAATAAAAATATGGTATTGAAGTGCCTAACTTTAGAAACAACAAGCAAGATTCCAATTTTCTTCTTACTTATGTTCCTTTCCATCCTCATCATAAGAAACATGTTGATAAGGAAATTGATTTTATTGAGAAACTCCATGATATCTTAGCTAATATCCCCCTTTGGATTTTAATTCAAACTTCACCTTCATACCCTAAGATAATCCAAGAAGCCTTCCAAAAGGTGGTTCCTCATCCTTCTTCTCAACCAAATGATATTACATTCTCACAAGATGAATTTCCTTCTATAGATGTTAAAAATAGAGATCTTCCCCTTATGATTACTCCTCACATCTATAAACAAAACATAAGAGGTACCTTAATTGATAATGGGTTAGTACTTAACATTTATTGTTTTGACTTATTAGATAAGATAAATTAGGATTATTCTTCTATTCAACCCAATCCTCTTTGTATAAGTATCTTTGATAATGTTCCTAGAGAGTCACTTGGTATAGTCATATTACCTATCATAGTAGGACCCATGACTTGACTTACTCCTATTCAAGTAATTCCCAACCATCTTAATTATAACCTTCTTCTCAAAGGTAGGTTGTGGATTCATGCTATGAAGGAAGTTCCTTCTAGCCTTAGTCATACAATCAAATTCAAATATAATAATAAAATTCACAAAATCTAAGCTAATCCTCATCCTTATGATTTATTCATGATGAACTAGGATGCATTTCTTTCTTTTAATACTATGATTTCCTTAATAAAACAATCTCCTATTAACAATGCTTCCTTAGCAAGGAATTGGGGTACATTAGACATTGCACCCTCCTTTAATGGGTATAAGATCCCTCAATCTAAGAATGAGGCCTTGAAGAAGCCTTGTGCACGTCAGTTATTCAATGTTTTTCTAAATCAATTCCCACCTCTCCTTCCAACACATGTCTTGATGATGATGGGGGCTCTTTAGAATTTGACACTAAGAATGAACCCCTCCTCTTGACATTTCACCATCTATAGATGGATGTATTGGACATTATTTAGGATGTGTCCAACAAAGTTTTGATGAACATGCAAAACCTACACCACACTTTTCCAAAGAAGGTCTAGGTTTCTGAAGTCCTCCTTTGTCTAATACATCTATGTCTTTTTACAACTTCTCATCACAACAAGAGTGTAATTTTCATGAGATTCTTAAAGACAACTTTATTACTCCCCCTTTTAAAAATTAAAAAAAAATTATCGTAAGAAAAATCAATACCCTTGTTTTTGTAAGTATCATCAAATCCATGCCCATTCCACCAATCAATGTCATGATTTTTTAGATAAAATTCAACAACTTAATGTAACTGGTATCATTCAAATACTTGATGACAATGAGTTGGACAATCATCATATTCATTTTACATATCATTTAAGTTCCTATTATGTTGCTCTTCACTATGCAATATTGCTAGCTTATTTATTGGGGGCTCATTGTGATTCATGGTGGTACAATTTCAGGAGAAATCATATTTAGGTAGAAACATAAGAACATTTTAATTCTTCTCTCAATGCTTCGGGGCCAATAATAGTCTTTCAATCACTCATTCTTTATGAGGATTCACTTTTTCATTGTTGAGTTGCATCTTTTCCTTATTTTATCTCATTTCTTTCATAGCATTATCCTTCATGAGAGTGCATGTGCATTCCTTCTGTAGGACCTATATTTCCTTCAAATGGTTTGTCTTTTCAAACTAATATCTTGGTAGTGAAAGGGTGCAATCCTTCATAAAGAATCCACTTTTTCCTAAACATTGGACAAGGTATGTATTCTTAGTAACCTTCTTTGGATATATCATTTTAAGTAAATAAAATAATTTAAACATTATTTCTTCTCCTCTTGCTTCTAATAAGAACATTATTTTTAATTTCATAGTCAACAATCCATCATATTTTTCTAAACCGTATGATTTAGTTCCTTCTAAATTTCAAACCATCCCTTTCCAGGCCTCTCCTACTTTTCTAAACTCTGTAATGGCGACCATGTTGAACAATACGCGTTAGAAGCAGGCTCGTTATGCGAGTCAATGAAATCTGGAGAAAAAAGGTTTTGAGATGATCACTGAATGTCACGCCAATCCAGAATATACGTCGGTCCGAAAGGAAGTTGGCGTGTTTGACTATCCAAGATGAATGGCAAGCTGACAATCCAAAAGAAAAGTAAATAGACAGGATTGTAGTCTTCGTGGTGGCCAGCGAGAAGATTACGTACATATACGCACCCCCTCTTTCATGGCATTGTCTATCCAGTTTCTACGATGAGTCAGCATGCAGTTATATATATAACATGTAAAGTATGGGTAACATGTATTGTATGCATAGGATGTGGTAGACGTTGCCATGCAGTTATATGTATGTGTAACATGCAGTGTATGTATAACATGTATTGTATGCATAAGATGCTGGTGCATCGTAGGGGCTGGGTAGACATTGCCCTCTTTCATTATGGCCCCCTGCACGACCGACGGTTTCTTCATATCTTCCACTGCCCTCACATAGATTATCTTTAATCCTCGTCGATATAAATGTAATTTATATTTTATTTTTTATATTAAACTAGCGCTTGCACCAAATAGAGGTGCAATTGTAATGCCGATAGCATTATATGCTAAAATGTTTTATATAAAAATTTTGGATAATATATAATGTGATTATGATTAAAATAGAGATAAATAAACATCAAAATATGATTTATTAATATATTATTATATAAATACATTATCATAAAAAATAAACAAATTTTTTTTTAAAAATGATTTTAAATTATATTTATCAATATATTATTATACAAAAACATTCTCACCAAAAAAAAAAAAAAAAATCAAATTATATTAATTTAATATTTAATAAAAAAAATATTTTTTAATTTTTTAATAAAATTAATTAAAAAATCAATAGTTTAATTTTAAAATTATATCTAATTTATATAAATAGTTTAATGGACGAAGACCCCACATAAACATCTCTAAACCCTCTAAACCTATACTATTACATTAATTAAAAACTCATTTTTTAATTTTTTAATAAAATTAATGAAAAAATCACATACTTCAACTTGAAAACTATATCTAATTTATATAAATAATTTAATGGATGAAGACACCACATAAACTATATCTAATTTATATAAATAGTTTAATGGATAAAGGCACCACGTAAACATCTCTAAACCCTCTAAACCTATATTACTACTATGATATTGAGCTTCTCAATCTCTGATATCATTTTGAAATGACATAACTTTTAAGTGGGTGTGGTGTGCCTTATAAATCCTCCATGTTTTCCTATTTAATTTGCATCTAGATTCAGTTTATTTTAATAGAATCCAAAAATATTTTCCACTTAGCTATATCACATGATTTCTTGAAAAAGTGTAGAGATAAGTCTTATATAGATGAACACTGTGACTAAAAGACACTAGAAGCATGTGGACACTCTCTACTTTGTTTTTTTTTCTATCAATCATAATGAGCGCATGTGTACTTTTTATGCTTAAAGTTTCTATCACCAATCTTGTAAGAAAGGAAATCTCCTACACAATGCCAATCCCACAAATACAAAAAGAGAGATGAAATAGTCACAAAGTTAATCCTCTTTCATGCATGCAATAAGATGAAACAAAATCCCCTATATTCATTGGCTTGAATGAAGATATAGATGAAATGGATTCAGCTCGTGATTTTTTAATTTATTTTTAATAAATCTATCCTCCAACTATATGTGAATGTTGTAAGACATGACCATTCCTTCTCAAGTTTATACTTTTCTAGAGGCTAACGTATATGTCCAACTGTGGTAATGCAAATATGTAAGTCTTTGTTGATGTAAAAACAATAAGAGTAGTAGAACACATGCGTGACCCCTTAGCACCACATATGACCCCTTATAGAATCCTAGTGTGTACATTACATTTTATTGGGTAGTAAGCGGTATGTTATATAAATTAGGATGTTACAAGGGGTCATATGTGGTCCTAAGGGGTCACACATGTGTTAGTACACATGTGTGATCCCTTATGACCCTATATGATCCCTTAGGACACTATTGCATCCTATGGAGTCAAATTGGGTCTTAAGGGGTACATTATACACACTAGGATGCTATAAGGGGTCATATGTAGTCCTAAGGGGTCACCCATGTGTTAGAACACATGCGTGACCCCTTATAGAATTCTAGTGTGTACGATATGCATGCTATTGGGTCATAAGGGATATGTTATATAAACTAGGATGCTATTGGGTCTTATGGGGTCAAATTGGGTCATGAGGGGTACATTATATACACTAGGATGCTATAAGGTGTCATATGTGGTCCTAAGGGGTCACACATGTGTTAGAACACATGCATGACCCCTTAGGACCACATATGACCCCTTATAGAATCATAGTGTGTACATTATGCATTCTATTGGGACATAAGGGATATGTTATATAAAATAAGATGTTACAAGGGATCATATGTGGTCCTAAGGGATAACACATGTGTTATAACACATGCGTGACCCCTTAGGAAACTATTGGGTCCTAAAGGGTACAATATACACACTAGGATGCTATAAGGGGTCATATGTGGTGCTAAGGGGCCACGCATGTGTTAGAACACATCTGTGACTACTTAGGACCACATATGACCCCTTATAGCATCCTAGTGTGTACGTTGTGCATGCTATTGGGTCATAAGAGGCACGTTATATAAACTAGGATGTTACAAGGGGTCATATGTGCTCCTAAAGTGTCATGCATGTGTGACCCTTTAGGAGCACATATGACCCCTTGTAACATCCTAGTTTCTAATCCATGCGTGTCCCCTTTTGACCATAGATGACCCCTTGTAACATCCTAGTTTATATAACATACCCCTTGTAGAATCCTAACGTGTAGATTGTGCATACTGTGTGTGGGAAAAGCGGGTCTATGAAACTCAAAATGCGAAAAACTGGTCTCAAAGAGGCTTGCTCACACACCCACAGAACTTCTTGGTGCAAGTTATGGAGTCATGAAGAATGACTCAACTTCCCAAGGTTGGTTCCATGGTTCTCTATCTCACAAGGTCCCTCAAGCCAATGCCTTTGCTCTCAGATCACTGAGCAAAGTGGCTTAGGGATGACAAATGCAAGAACAAGGGATGCTTTAGATTAAATTTGTCATGAAATGCATCTTAGCTATGCATGCTTCTATAAACGAAGTAAACTAGATTATAAGATGACAAGATTAGTAGAAATACTATCCTAACATGATATACTAGTTGATGTTCTAAGCTATTGATAAAGAAAAATACTCTAAAATGTTATTCTAGATTAATTCTTAATAAAAAGAGGCTAGATGTATTGATGAAATATGAGCATAAATGAGATACTTAAAGCTTGCATGGATCCTCAAAATGGAGGAAGGAGAGCTCTATTTATAGTAAAAATAGGGCAATGGATGGCCAGGTTTGAAAGAGTTAATCAAGGGTCAAGTTTGAAAGTTGGCAATCCATGTTTATAATTTTCACCAATGAAATGGTGACAATTGTCAACATAAGACCAGTTGAGAGGAGAGGTAGGAAGCATTAAATGCTTGAGAAGACCTCATGGTTACCCTAGGGGGTAAGGGTTAAGGTTAAGTTAAGATTATCCATTAGATAAAGCTTTTACCCAAAGGATAAACTCTTGTGTAAGGGTTAAAGGGATAACCATGGTCAAAGCAATGAATGATTGAAGAGACCCCTGGGTTAGATGTGGGTTGAGTTTAGAGAAAGTCTCTAATCATGCTGGAGGGTTGAGTTAACCATTAATGGTTTGGAAGAATTTCAAAGTTAAGTTGTTGAAGCCTTTAGTGGTTTTCAAAGACTTTGAGGGTTTGAGAAGTGACTTCCCCTTGCTTAGGGATGTGACAATATTTAGGAAATGGGTTAGGTTAATTTAGAAGTGATTAGAAGAGTCTAGAAGGGGGTTTAGGAGGCAAGTGGGAGATGTAGGATTTTGCAAGTGGATGAGGAATAAAAGGATTTAATTAAAATAAAATGTTCTATTTCAATTTAGTTGCATTTTGGGAATTTGAATAAATTAGATTTATTCAATTTGGGGTAAACTTTTAATTAAGTATAAATTTAATTAAAAGTAGAGAGAAGGGGTTTAATTGAATAAATGATTTATTCAATTAAATGACATAAGTTAATTTAACTAAGTAAATTGAATAATTTACTTAATAAAATAGAAGAATGTAGGAAATTTAATTAAATTAGATCTAACTAAATAGAGGAATGAACATAAGCTATTCATCTTAGGAATATGGTCATTTTTATACGTCTTCATTTTGCCCCTCTTTGAAGTGACGTGTGTGCAAATGTTAATTCAAATAAAATGATGTGTCGTCAAAATTTGATTATGATCAGTGTGATGTCATTTTTCAGATTTTCATGTCATGCCCTAGATTTGATAAATGATGTCCCAGATTTGATAAATGATGTTTGATAATGCCCCCTCGAGAGATGAATCAAAATTTGGAAAATTTGATTTAATTTGATAATTTTGTTTCCATTTTAAAATTTTGTCAATGTGGAATGTGAAAAGTTGATTCATCTCCCGATAAATAATGTTTGTTAGAGTTAGACGGAGACTGCGAGCAAGAAACACGCCCCATCTCTAAACCCTAATTTCAATTCACCCTATAAAAGGGGAAAAGTGCATTGTTTTGTCTCATTTGTGCTTGTTGACCTTGGAGAGAGAGACTTTTGGAGAGATCGTTTAAGGAAAGTTTAAGTTAACATTTTTAAACATTTGTGTTAAGTTTGCAAAATGAATTTGTGCTAGATTCTTGAGGTTATTGCATGGAGGCAGTATCATAATGAATTTGCATCTTGAGGCAACTTACAGTGAGGACCTATATAGATCATTGACCATTGAGGCAATGGAGTGAGCATGAGAACATCCCTGAATTTGTTGAGCTTAATCTTAGTCTCAATGCAACAAGTATGTGAAAATCATTGAATTTGTACAATTGAATTTTCATCTTGAGGCTCGCAATGAGCTCTTGTGCAAATCATTGATCATTGAGGTAGTGCAGTGAGCTATGAGAAGATCAGTGAACTTGTGGAGTTGATGGTTAGGCAATTCATTAGTTAAAACTAAAATGAACCTATAGAATTTGATGTAGGAGCATCAGGGAGAATTTGGAAGATTTGTAAATCCTTATTGTGTCATAAAGAGGGCTATTAGAGAGTATGACATTCTATCTCAGTTCATTATTTGGTCTTGTTGTTTGGATAGTAGGTAGTGGTGGTATTAGGGAGTGTTCTTTGAGTTTCTAGAGATTTGAGCTACCACAAAGATGTTTGGTGATGATAGGGTGAAAATTGTGTTATTTTACTTGATTAGGGAGTCAATGGGGAGTGTTGCATTCTGCTACACTTGAGAGTTATGATTTTTAGTTTGGATGGAGAGTATGTCTACACACATGTCATATTTCAGAGTTTTGGAGTTGAGCCTCATCGAGCAAAAAGTTTGATGTGATAGAGTTGTGCAAACTCGCCGACTATTTGTTCCACATTGATGTAGCCAGAGGTTTGTAACGTGTTCTCATCGAAGATAGTATGTGGGTGACCATTGGGACTAGATGTGTTTACATTGGGTAACACATATTGTGTTCTTTCCTTTGGAGTAACATGTGGGATTTTGGGCTTGGCCTATTACATGTTTGGTGAAGGTTTATACTTTTAGTCGACTCAATTTTTTTTTGAAGAATTGTGGATGATATATATGTGTGACTTGTGATTTTTCCAAGTACGGAGAAAAGAGAGTGAGGAACTAGAAGTAAGAAAGCAGAATCAGAAGTCAAGAAAGAGCAATGATGTGTGGGAGATGAGAGAAGCAACTGAGTTAGCAAGTGAAGGACTGAGATATAGGCCTCCTTGTGGATATGCCATAGAGTTTACTTGATATTATTGTAACCTTGGGCTACAACCAAACTTGTATGAAGCTCTAGTGGCAAATATTATGAGTTTTTGTTATCTAATATAAGAAGGTGAATCTTGAGGATTTTTTTTTTCCCTTTGAGGGTTTTCCCAAGATAATCCTTACATCTTGAGGCTCTGTTGTGTGGATTATTTTTTTGCATCTTTTTGTTGTTTTATGTTAGAATTATGTTCCCAATCATTGAGGTTGCAAGGTTGGACAATTTGTTCAAGTATCCAAAAATAAAGTATCCTCAATTAAAGATCAGAGCAAAACAAATGAGTGATCAAAATCTGATCAAGTTCATTTGTTTGTACAAGTGAAGACAAGTAAAACTTGATCTTCCAAATCACCTTATGCAAATGGAACTTTAATCATCGATTTGGGAGTGAAGGTTTTGTTCACATAAGGATGAGGTAATACAAATGGAGAACCTAAGACCGACTTGATGCAATGAGAATGAATGATGAGGGGCAGATTTGCTTATACAAATGAATAAGAAAAAGCATCAAGACCTTGTGATACCAATGAAAGGGAAATGATCGATTGAATTGAGGAATACCACAAAGTCAAAATCCAGATGCAATTGAAATTGCAAACACTGAGGGAACAAGCTTTGCTCTGCTTGTGGTTCGAAAGCCGACTGTAAATCCGTGTATCTTACTGTGCTTTGGAAGCCGACTGTGAGTGTAGTTGTTCCTAAGTGCCCCCCGGTTAACTAGGAGTAAGAAGAAGTTGCCTGGTTATATCTAGATATATAGATATAGAAATAGATAAGTAGATGAGGGAGGCTACGCATTTGTCATCAATGCCAATATTAGTGAAGGAAGAAAAAACAAGGCGGTCCGATTGTCTTAAAGAAGTTCATAATAGTGAACTCATCAAACAAAGAAGATCAAAATAAAGATTTGTTTACACAAAAGAACAAGAAAACACCGAATTGCTTGCACAAAAGAAACATTCAAAATCTGCCCAAGTGAAAAATTGCAAAGGAACCTAATTAATATGGCCGATCATGTTAAGGATTACAAAGCAAGTTTAAATGACCATTCAAATCAAATCTTGAAAAGGTCCTTCTAAATGCCACCAAAAACCTTACCTTGCTTGCAGTGCAGAGATCGCTCCAGGGGGGGGCAGCGGCTTCGGTTTGCTTTACACAATGAAAATGCGTTATGTTTTTTTTTAAAATATAATGCTCGAGGTCATCAGAATTCCGACAAACATGGGCATTTTTTATTTTAAAAAATCAAATTTTCACACAATGCTCCTTGTCCGTCGAAAACCTCCATCAGAATTTAACCCCAAATGTATTAGTGTGTGTAGTTGGTTTCTGATACGTACATGGATGAGGATGACAGTGGTACTGCCAGGACCAGGGAACCTCCAGATTCATCATGGAGGATTTGGAGAAAATTAATAAGAGGATTATTCAGAAAAATACTGAATTGATGCACTCTCTTAGTTGAGTGCTTTGCCTTGTTTTTTGGTTCTGTTGTTTTTATTTTTTGGATTTTGGTCTATGTGGGGTTTGTCCCCTATTTCGCTTAGTTTTTCAGTCTGGTTGGCTACTAGCCTTGGTTTGTAATACTCTAGGTTTCAAGTCCCTGTAAAACCTATTTATCTTTATCAAAAACAATCCTCAAGGAGAGTGCCAATCCAATCAACA
The DNA here is from genome assembly GCF_030272615.1 of Cryptomeria japonica. Lineage (NCBI taxonomy): Eukaryota > Viridiplantae > Streptophyta > Pinopsida > Cupressales > Cupressaceae > Cryptomeria > Cryptomeria japonica. Next base: position 233,130,172 of record NC_081407.1, read on the forward strand.
TGATGAAAGCGCTAGCAAGGCACTCCTCCCAATATCAAGCAAAGAACATGCTTGATCTCATGACAAGTGCCAAGTACATCACAAATTTAATACAACACTTATTCGAGTAGGGAAGGAATATCAACATGTGTCACTTCCAAATATGTAATTTTCTCATCAATTGCTTTATTGGCCAAAGAGTCAGCTATACAATTAATTTCCTTATAACAATAAGAGATAATATAAGAATTAAAAAGTTGTAATTGCAAAGAACTTCGATCCAATAGGTATTGAAGCTGCCAAGACATGCATCTCTTGTTAGTAATGGCATGAAAAGTAACCATAGAATCTCCTTAAAATATAATATCCCTAATATTAAGAGAAATAGCCAAGCCTAGACCAAAAGATAAAGCTTGAAATTCAACACTATTCTTAGTCCCGACACCAATACCTTTGCAAGTTGCCTTAATAATATTTGAATCATGATCTGAAATAAGCACCCCAATACCCGACTTGCCAAGGTTGCCTCTAGAGGCACCAACATAATTTTATTTTAATTTAGATTTGAGGGGGAGGAATCCATTTTGTAGTTTTCCTTCTAATAGTAGAGGCAACCTTTTTGGATATAGAGATATGGGAAAGCATGACTTTAAGGCCATGCCACTACCTAGTAATCCAATTATCCCAGTGAGAGAAAGAACATAGATATTCCAAGTTCTTATAAATATAGGATATCACAACATATATAGATATCTCCACTCTAATCAACACATCAGATAAAGGTGAGACTATCTTCTTAAAGAATCTATTATTCCTTTCCAACCAAATGTTCCAAATAAGAATAGAGGGAGATACTATCCAGAGACACACATAAAAAGAAGCAGAATATAGTGATGGCCAAGACTTAAATTGAGACAACAAATCAATAACAAAAAACAAAAGACCAACCAAGCTTATTAAAGAGCCAATACTAGCAATCTGATGCAAAGGGACAATGAACAAACATGTGATCAAAAGTCTCCATAAAATAGCCGCAAAACCTCTTTAGGAAAAACTGCCATAATACCAAGCCTATCCAATATCATACTAGTAAGCACTATATCTTGAACTGCCAACAAAGAAAAAGCCCCAACTTTAGGAAGACAAGATACATGCCAAAAGAGCTTGGATGGCCAAGAGAAACCTGGGGAGGGAGCATACAGAGACCTCTAACCATCCTAAACTGGGTATGAACTAGAATTATTATTAGTCCAAATCAATTCATCTTCTAGATTTTGATAAATAAGTGGTCTCTTATTAAGCTCCTCCACATAAGAAGCTTTTAATTACTGGTCCATAGGAATAGAATCAATGGAATTCCAATGACCCACAGGGTATGGTCCAGAGATATCAAGATAAAAGTAAGCAACAACATATATGCCCCATTAAGATTTTAAAATATTTATTAGTGGGGACCAATTCTGAATATTAAACATAGTAACATGACCATTCCAAACTTCATCCCAAAACTTGGCCTTACCACCATTATGAGTTACCCAAGACAAATGTGGAAGAATAACCAATATGCACTTAACCATGATGTTCCAAATAGAAGAAACCTGAGGGAGAGAGGAAGTAGTAAAAATCCTCTCCCTGTGACAATTGCCCAAATATTTTACAAACATTATAGAGGCTCATTTACTAGAAAGGTTCTTTATATAATTTCCAGACCAGTTTCACCCCCAAGGCTCCATTCTGCTTATCTAGATCCCTAATACTAGCCCCCCATATCTTTAGGAAGACAAACCTTATAATGGGATTTTTGTCTTACCCCCTCGGTTATTATTCCACAAAAAGACCTCAAGGTGGACTGCAATTGAACAATTGACTTTTTGGGAGCTTTCAGAACAAACATCAAACAAATAGGAACGACATTCAAAACCAATTTGATTAATAAAATTTTACTAGATAAAATTTTATTAGATTCAATCTTAATGACATACTAACATGATAAATCCGAACTTCACTTTACATTTTATTGTCAAAATACACAAATTGATTTTCTCTGTCTTTATTCTCAAACGTTTTTCTCGTTGGCCTCCATTTGATCAATGTCTTCAGCAGTGCTTGACCTTATTATTTATTTTCTTGGACAATAGTGACTAACTCAAATGCACATCACAAATACATTAGTGACTAGGTGATACACAAATCACATATATCTGGTGCGAACAAGCCATTCAATACATCACTTGTCTAAAGTACAATTGTTTAATTAGAAATGGAAGCAACCTTTAATGCTATCATATTTTCACAATCCATTCCAATATTGACTTCTTGCTTTTGGATTTGATTGTATATGCATTTTTTCTCATCTCGTTGGATTTCTTGTTTCATCCTAATGTTGAATCAAGAATGCGTTTCAAAACGTTGATAACAAAAATCACATACACAATCAAATCCAAAAGAAAGAAGTCAATATTGGATGCAACCTACTACATGCATCAACCCACTACTTGGTTCACAATCACATAAGTCAAGCATTTGTTCGACAATTTAATCTAAAAAGTAAAAAAACATTTTGGGGAACAAGCCAATAGATGAACAAATCTACAAATCCTTGAAGTAAATAACATCAGTTATATATAAGATGCCTCAACAAACAAAAATAAATTTACTCAATGTAATCAATATTCTAAGTTAATCGTCTTCATTTATCGCTTAAACATTTCGTATTACAAAATTTTTTTACATAGTTTATTGGTTTAAATTATAAGTTTCATCCTTTCATATTTAGTTTACTTTCACATTTCAAGATTAACTCAATTGTATTCTAAATAATTACTCCTAGCAAAGGTAATGTTAGTTTCTACAAACTTTTACCTGCCATCAATATATTTACCCAAAGCATATCTTACTATTAGCCTAACCATTACACCTCATTGGGATGCAAGTGCTTAGTGCTAATTTTAGGGTGCTCAACCACTTAGTTTTCTTCCCACGTTTATTGGACTAGAAAGAAAGAAACAATACTATATCAATGAGTTCAATCTCACATGTGATCATCTTCGAAAAGTTTACATAGTGGCTAATATTTCATGGAGAGTTAAAATTCTTATTCCTTAGTTTAGAACTAACTCTAATCAACTCCATTATCAAGCCAAGTGGTGGAAAAGGCCAAAGGAGGTTCACGAAGAAAGGGTTTGCATTTTTTGCATATTCAAAACAGTGGAAGTGAAAAGCATGATTTGAGCTTCTGGATTTGACAGTAAAAAATTATACATGTAGTTAAATCCAGAACTTGTATGTGTTGCTTCTAGATTTGATGAAAAAACATTCATACAATCAAATCCACAAGCAACACATACAATCTCATATATTGTAGAAATCTGATAGCTTTACCTTAAATCCAGAAGCTCAAATCATACTATCATAGAGTGTGGAAATCTAATGATTACCATTGAAAAGCATTTATCTAAGAATATGATGTTCTCAAAGAGAATAGTGATAAATTTATTAATATCTTAATTGTTATCTAATGATATAATTTATTTTAAAAATATATATATTGAAAAGATGAGAGCACTCATCATCAACTCATAGAGATAAAAAAACTGATCTCCAAAAATTGATTTTGATTGAATAGAATGTCCCATAAACTATCTTAACCTTTGTGCACGTTAAAATTGTCTTTTGCTCATAAAAGACAGGCAACAAACGTACTAAAGATGAAGAGATGACTCACCACAAAGGACAAGAGATGAAGAGATGACTCACAAACAGTACAAAGAGCGCAAAAAGACAGGCAACAAATGTACTAAAGATGAAGAGATGACTCACCACAAAGGACAAGAGATGAAGAGATGACTCACAAACAGTACACAAAGATAAAGAGATGAATCACCACAAAGGACAAGATAATGCAACTACACTAAGAAAGATTTCAATTCGGTAAAGAATTCATACTAAATTCTGACGGAACTTTAATTAACTTTAGGCATTCTACAAGTTCTAGCGTGGCACAATACACGAGAACAATAAAAATATATTAAAATTTATAACAAGTCATTAAATGATTCAACTCTGTTAGCTTTTTTCAAACTCTGTCAACTTTATTTGTCACTTTTGCAGTGTTTAATACGATTTATTTGTCATCTTTATTTGTCAGTTTTGCATTTACAAACGATCAAAATCGAGCCCAAAATTTTGCTGACAAGTTTTGCTTTCGCTTTTAGATGGAAAGGGTGTGAATTATTTGACATGACGCACGTCCCACACATGCGAAGGAGTTCATTGTGAGGGGTACAACTTTTTGTTTTGGGGCAGTGTAATCACTCTCGATGGAGGACTGCTGGTGACCCTTTGCTATTGTCATTTCGACCACAATATTCCTTACATCGCTGGAGACAGCTACTCGGCACTGGCTATGCAGCGGACAAAATGGCCCGCCCGATGCCCCGCATCCTCATCCACCATCCCATGTACGGTGTACATGACTTCTGCAAAAAAGGACGGACCCCATGCCATAAAATTCTGCTGTTAGAGTTGTCCCTTCAATCCTATGGAACTATGCCCAAATTTGCTTTCCCACTCCCGTGACATATTTTCATTTTTTTGACTACGTCCGTGGGGGAGGAGGAAAGGATTTTTTTTTTTAATGTATGATTATATGTTTAATTTGAAATAATTTATTTTAATATTTTTTTATAATTTTTTATTTATTATTATTATTTTTGGTTATATTTGTAAAATAATAAATTAGTCCAAGGGGTTGAGTTTGGTTGGTTAAAGCATTGAGTTCTGAATGTGGAGACCCAAGTTCAACTCCCATGAGGGACACCTTTGTGTAGAATTCTAAGTTGTGACTCTTGGTCTTCTAGTTTGGTGCTCGAAACAAGCTAGTATTTGTAATAAGTTTGCTCAAAAGAAGCATTTATTATTCAAATTTAGTAAATAAGTAATAAAAGTAGAATGCATAAATTATAGATTGTAAATATAGAAAACAAACTTTATTTTTTTAAGAATTTTGTAAATGTATAGCCAATAGAAATTGTTTTACAATTGATATTGTTTTTTTTCTACATTTACCATATAATTGTCAATAATTTTTTAATGTTTTCAAATTTTAGTACAATAAACCTTTAAAAGGAAATTGATTGTTATATATATGAATATATAAATATAATTGTACAACCAAAAAAATCACTATGATATTTATATTAAAAATCAACTATCTAACTTTTGAGTCAATTTGAAATTATCTTATAACATAAAAATCTTCAAAAATAATTTGATTGTTATATGCATATAAATATATTTGTACAACAAAAAAACTTACCATAATATTTATATAAAAATTCAACTAATCTTTGAGTCAATTGTTTTTGAAGGAAACAAGTTAGCATATATATGTCCTTATCTCAGTCTTTTAATATCAGATTACAACATTTCAAATAAGCATACGTCTAAACTACAAACCTCTAAACTCCATCTCCAATTCATTAATGACTGTCTGAAATGGTTTGTGATACTTTTTATGATGTGTGAATAGTTTCATTTCAAATAAGCATACATCTAAATTACAAACCTCTTTGACTAAACAACAACGTCCAGGAAATCTGATCCCCAATCTATCAATGACTGTCTGGAATTGTTTGTGATACTTTTTATCATATTTGTGAACAGTTTCGTTATGATATGTATTTAGACAGTAATGTGAATACGCATATACTAATTCAGACGGATGAGAAGAAACGCTACAAATGGTTCCAAACAATTATCAATCGGTGGGGTTTGTGCGGTCACAAGCAAAACATCAATCACTTACCACGATGACTTCTGGTCGTTACCTCAAGACTAATCAGTTTTCAGATTAAATTTGATGTGAGCTGCCGTGCTTATTTTACCGCTGAATTCTTGCACCAGGAACCGGTCTACGCCGAGACTTGAATTCAACTTTTTTTTTCCTATCCCATTTCGTTCGCAATTCTCTCTCTACCTCGGCTCCTATTGATTGTTTTGTTCTCGCAGGGATTATTAAAAACCCACTATCCTTGCACACAAGAAAAACCACCAAAGCCTCACAAGTGCACATAGGTACTTGTCTGTGTGATTTACTCAGAATGCATAACCTCATCCGAGTTGTTTTATTGTTATGCTTGTTAGCAGAGGTGAAGATCAATCCGATGGAGGTGGCGGCAGCAGGTTCAAGGGGAAGTGAGAGGGATGTTGCTTCTCTAATGGAATTCAAAAATTCAGTCACGCAGGATCCTCTTGCTGTACTGCACACCTGGAACCAGAGCCTGAACTTTTGCAATTGGACGGGAATCCGCTGCAACACTGAAAAATGGCGTGTTGTAAGACTAGATTTAGGAAACATGAGTCTGCAGGGCGTGCTGCCCCCCCAGCTGGGGAATTTGTCCTTCCTTCACTACCTCGACCTCTCCTTCAACAGAATTGGGGGCCAAATTCCCTCTGCTCTCGGGCGCCTGCGACGCCTCAACTTCCTTTATCTTCACGGAAACTTGCTGGAAGGCTCTGTTCCTCATTCTCTCGGAACATGCCTGCGTTTGAGGGAGCTCCATTTATCCAGAAACAACCTCAATGGCAGCCTTCCATGGCAACTGGGTAACTTGCCCAACCTGCAAGTCCTGACATCCTGGGCGAATTGCCACTCGGGCAGCATTCCCGCGGCGTTGGGAAATTGTTCTATGCTTCGGCTTATTGATTTATCTGATAACGATTTGGAAGGCACGATTCCTTCCCAAATTGGATCTCTCACTAAGCTTGAGGTCATCAATTTGGACAACAACCGAATCAGTGGAGAAATCCCAACTTCTGTGCTAAATTGCACAGAGTTGAGAAATCTTTCTTTGGTTAATAACTCTCTGAGTGGGGTGATTCCATCGGAGATAGGCGTCAAGCTTTCCAAGCTTGAGTACCTGGTTCTGCCACAAAATAAGCTCAGCGGGGTAATTCCCAAATCACTGGGAAATTGTTCGAGGCTTTCTGTGCTCGAATTGGCGTGGAATGAATTGAGCGGCGTGATACCTCAGGAATTGGGTAATCTTCTCCGTCTGACCACCCTCAATCTGTTTTGTAATCATTTCGTGAGCGGAAGTGGAAGTGCGAATGGTGTTCCTATATTGAATGCACTTATTAACTGCTCCCTGTTAAAAAGGATGGATTTGACAGACAATTATCTTGAAGGTATACTGCCTCCTTCGCTGGGTCTGCTCTCTCCGTTTCTCTCCACTTTCTCATTAGAAAGCAACCACATAAGAGGCAACATACCCCATCAGATAGGTAATCTCACAGGACTCACAGAATTGTACTTGGGTGGCAATTCCTTGGATGAAGCCATTCCTTCTGCCATAGCTAGGCTTCCCAATCTACAAATGTTAAATATCAGTCGCAACCAATTGGAAGGCCCCATCCCAATGGAATTGGGTATGACGAAACGCCTGGTATTTATTATACTGCAGAACAATTCGCTATCTGGAACAATCCCCAAGAGCCTGGGAAGTCTTGAATTATCAATAAGGCAGATAGATTTAAGCATCAATAGACTGAACGGGAGCATACCGCCAGAACTTGGAAACTGCTCAAATCTTGAACTCCTGGATGTGTCATATAATCGTCTCACAGGAAACATTCCTTTGGAGGTTGCCAATCTTCACTATTTACAGTTGTATTTCAATCTATCCAACAATCAATTGACAGGGCCGGTGCCTGGATTGCTCGGGGGGATGCAAATGGTACAAGCAATCGACCTCTCCTCCAACAAATTATTAGGCCCAATTCCTCAAGGTCTTAGTGGCTGTGTAGAACTTGAGTACCTCAATTTGTCTCAGAATAAGCTTCAAGGAACTCTTCCAGCATCATTTGGCAACCAACTGAAAAGCCTTCAAGACATTGATTTGTCTTTCAATAACTTATCAGGGTTACTTCCAACATCCCTGGGAAAGCTGGAAATACAGCATCTAAATTTGTCATACAATCATTTCTCAGGACCAGTCCCCTGTTCTGGAGCATATAAGCAGCAGAAAATCACTTCGTTCTTAGGGAATCCCCAGCTGTGTGGGAAGTGGCTGGGTTTGCAGGATTGTCCTCAGGGGAAGCGTCATGGTAGTGTCCACAAAGGGAAACTAGTTCTCCTGATTTCCATCCTTGCTGTCTCTGCCTTGTCTTGCCTTGCCGCTATAGGATTTTGGATTACATTTAGAAATAAGAGAAGCTCGAGTGGTTTAATGCGAAAAGAAGATCTGAGCAGAGCAACCGAAGCTTATAATCCTAGGAACTTAATTGGAAGTGGTAGCCTTGGATCAGTTTACAGAGGCGTTCTTCCAGATGGTAAGATTGTGGCTATCAAAGTTCTTACTCCAAAGCGCCAAGAAGCAGATGATTGTTTCCAAAGAGAGTGCCAAACATTACTGAAGGTTGCACATCCTAATTTGGTGAAGATAATAGGTTCATACTCAGAGGCAGAGTTCAAAGCTCTGGTATTAGAATTCGTGCCAAACGGAAACCTGGACAAACATTTGCACAGAGACTCAGTTGATAGCAGTGAAGCACCAGAATTGAGTTTGAGGAGGCGATGGGAAATTCTGTTCCAAATAGCCCGTGCGGTTTCATACTTACATCATGACTGCTCTCCAGCCATTGTTCACTCGTTACTTCACTGCGACATAAAACCGCAGAACGTGCTTCTGGACGAAAGCATGAGAGTTCGTGTTGCCGATTTCGGAATCGCACAACTCGTGAACGATGCATCGGCCATTACCTCGACCTTGAGAGGTTCTTTCGGTTACATTGCACCAGGTAAGTAATTGGGCTAAATTAAACCATTCATTTTGTTCAGCTTTGAGAGTGGGGAAGAATTTTATAGAACGGAATGGAATTGAATTGTGTGTTTATGTTTATGCAGAGTATGGAATGGGAGGAAGAATTTCAGTGAAAGGGGACGTGTACAGCTATGGCGTGGTAGTGCTGGAGATGCTTACTCAAAAGAGGCCGACGGATCCAATGTTCGCAAATGGATTAACTCTGTCCGAATGGGTTTCTCATTCATTTCCACATAGTCTGAAAGATATAGTTGCAGCGGATTTAGTTGAAGAGATAGGGCCAAAGAGCGGATATGGAAATTCAATGGTTGAGGGGTTGCTACAGCTGGGGCTCTCCTGTACCTCTCAACTTCCACACCACAGACCATCTATGGCGGAGGTGGTAATGGAATTAAATAATTGGGGATACTTCTTTAATTAATCAATCAATCAAAGACGGAAGTTATTTCTCTCATGGCATTCAAGAATGCTGCGCAGTTGGAAGCAGAGCATTCACTTTTGCAATTGGACCCTCATCAATTGCAACACTGAAAACTGGTATGTTGTGGGATTGAATCTGAGAAACATAAACTTGCTGGACGTCCTCCTCTGTAAGTCGACCTACTGGATGCAGGTCACTTTTTCTACATTCTTCTAAACTTTTTATCATGGCTGAATGGTCAGACGGTTGAAGAGCAGTTTGATATTTAATTCACATAAAAGTGTAAATATCTATTCTATTGTAATTGGCCAGAATTAATCTATACTTCTTTAACTCTTCATAGAGATTTTGAAATATTTTTTTTTCATTAAAAAATATTTATTAACATTTTATGTAATTTTGTGGTAGTGGGCAGTTAGAAATAGTAATGCTGAAAGTTTGTATATCGATTTTTTATTTGAGGAAAGAAAAATAGACACAGAAGAAAACTCTTTCATATGTAAATGTTGGGTCAGTAAAGATAATTACTTTATAGTTTGTCATGTTCTAAAAGTATTTTTTAGCTAATGAATTATTTTATATATTTAATATTTTTTATTATAAAAGTGAGTTTTTTTAAGGGTCTTTAACTTTATTTACAAGTATCGGTCAAGTGGTTTTGTCAAATTTTGTTCATATGTTTTATGGAGGTTCACTAGATGCTATGGTGTTAGTTTGTTTCCAAAATCATGTTTTGATACCTTTTCAATTAAATTTAATTTCAATATTTTATCCTAAATTAAGTAGTTAAGGTTTTTGTTAAGCAAACTACTACACAAAGGTAGGGAGCTTTTGTTTGTAAGTTTGGTTTATAGTATTTTATCCTCTACAAGATAAAGCACTATATTCGCATAGCAATAAAAAATGGTCAAGTAAGAAAAGAAGATAAAATGCATGTTTTTATTGTAAGAAAAAGGGACACAATAATTAAGAATTTATTATATTCTCATAATCCTAAAAATTAGTTTGTTGAAAATTGGATACTTCAATGAGGCACTACTTAAAAATTTAGGAAAAAAAAATTAAATGTCATATCAACCAACCTAAATATGTGCAATTTTCTTTTCCAAGTTATAAATATAAGGGAGACATTAGTGCATATGATACATATTTTTGTGAACTTTTTTTATAAAAAAAATTTAGTCACATTGTTAATACAACTTCTTAAAATATATTAGAAAAAATGGAAATTCAAATTTATTTTTTAATCTTGTGAATAAAAACTAGTATGAACATCTTTTATATATATGAAAAAGATAAATAATTTGAAATTTATGAACATTCTTCAATTAATATGTCTGTTAAAAAAATATACATAAATGTTTTAAATTTGTAATAATTACTTATTTAATTATAATTGAAAATATGTTATATTTTTAAAAAAATTTAAATTTGTTATATATTTTTTTAATCAAATTTAAATAAATAAAACTCTATCAAAATTGAAAAACTGAAGTCAAAGCAAAATTAAAATTACTTTTTATTTTATAAAAAAAAAAAAATTGCTTTCTATTTCATAAAAGGTAAAATTGTTGTTTTTAATAAAATAATATTTTGATTTTAAATTATCTATAAAGAACTAGGAAATGCGGTTAGGGTATCCTTATTACAGCATTTTTGTAGTCTAAGCTTCAGACAAATATTTATTGGTATATATACAGATATATATATATATGATCACATATATATATATGTATATATTTGTAGACTCATATTAATACAAATATATACATATATATATATCCATATATATAGATACATGTATATATATACAATCATATTGATAAACATATATATACATACTCATATATATATATATGTGTGTGTGTGTGTGTGTGTGTGTGTGTGTGTGTGTGTGTGTGTGTGTGTGTGTGTGGGTGTGGGTGTAAATAGATACTCATTCACTTACACTCTCACATATATACATATATATAAATTTAGATATTATATATATATGAGTTTGTGTATACATGTACAAAAACTAACTCATATAAGCTAGTATCTTTCTCTCCTCACCTGAAAAGGGGTGTTTCGGGAGTATTGCAAGGTGTTTGGTTGTTATCGGTTATTCTTGTTCTGGCACATGCTGGTCTCCCCTCCAATGCATGTTAACTGTGTTTAGAACGCCCTGGGCAGCGTGGGTATTGTCTGCTTTGGCAGATTTGATGACTTTTATGACAATTATTGAGTCTGCCGTGCCAGGTGTATTCAAGCTATGGATTTCTAGATCTTTATTGTCTGACATTCTTGATTCTTTGCACCGGCTGATAGCCCTGTGTTATATCGGGGACAGTTAGAACTGGTTGCTGTTGCATGTATAATGGTAAAGCAGTGGTTTGGGACTTTTCTTGGTTTTAGTTATCAGTGATGTTGCATATATTTGAATATATATCCAATCTAACAAATATACATATTCATATATATATATATATGTGTGTGTGTGTGTGTGTGTGTGTGTGTGTGTGTGTGTGTGTGTGTGTGTGTGTGTGTGTGTGTGTGTGTGTGTGTGTGTGTGTGTGTGTGTGTGTGTGTGTGTGTGTGTGTGTGTGTGTATGTGGGTGGGTGTAAATAGATATTCATACTATTTAACACACACAAATATGCATATATATATATACAGATACTATATATATATATGAGTTTGTGTATATATGCTCAAAAACTAACTCAGCGATATCCTTATTCAAACCTTCACATATGCATGTATCATCCTCTCCTCTCCTATCCCTATTTGTGAGTAAAGGGGTGTTTCAGGAGTATTGAAAGGAGTTTGGTTGGTGCCGGTTATTCATGTTTTGGCACATGCAGGTTTACACTCCACTGCAGGGTATCTGTGTTTAGTATGCTCTGGGCAGCTCGGGTGTAGTCTTCAATTTGGCAGATATGATATCTTCTTATGACAATTGGTGTCTGCCAGGCTATGTGTATTCATGCTAAGGATTCTGGCTTTGTTTTTTGATATTATTGATTCTTTTCTTCGGTTGTGATTGATATTTGCCCTGTTTTTATTTTGGGGACAGATTGCACTGGTTCCTGGTGCAGTTTTAGTGGTATAAGATGTGGTATTGGACTTTTCTATATCGGGTGGGGTTCACTCGGGTCTTTACTATCTTCTGCGAATTAATGGAATGGTTTTCTTTTAGTGGTTTTGTGAAGGGCAGTTGTGATCAGCCCAGTCTCAATCATTGTTTCAGATCTGTAGTAGGTCCTATTGCCTCTGTACAGATCCTTTGTTATTCTGGTTGTTTTACTCCTATATCCAGACATATTTTTCACTGTGAACTTTTGTTTAGAATCATGATCCTGGCAGACTCCATGATAATCTCGCATATTGACATTTATATGTGCATACATAGGCATATGAATTTATTTTTGCTATGGAGTATCAGATGTATGCTGTGTTAAAAGTGATTAAGAAATGGACCCTTTCCATTAGTGTAGGCAGAATTGTAGCCTGGATAATCTCTTAAATTGAATCCTAAAAGGTGAAAATGGTTTCAAGCTAAGGGTTATCCAGGCTACAATCCTCTTACATAAAATAGAAAAAATGATATTATTCATTGAAGGATTTTTTCATATTATCATGTTTACTATGCTACTAATAGTTTGGCAAAGTATGTTGCAATAAGGTTTTTGCAGATGCGGGATTCAGGTCCTAAAGTTAAAGCTCGGAGTATTAGTGGTTTCTCCTTTTTTGTGAAGATGGGTACATCCAGAGAGTGGTGCGAGATTTTATGCACAAAAAGAAACTTAAAATGTCTTATTAAGATAGTCATCTCCCTCAGATGAGGAATTGTAAAAAAATTTCAGTTGTTCTGATATCTTATCCCTTAAGGGATCTGGGCTAGACCGGAGGTTTTCTTAGCTCCATTCTTTCCTACCGGTACCCACACTGAATGGAGTTGTAAAAAATTTCACAAAAGAAATAAAATGCGGCTTCAGCCTTTTATTGATCAAAAAAAAAAAATTATCTATAAAGAACTATGAGATTCCATCAACAACTATAACGTAGGTAGGATTGTCGCAAAGCCTTGAGATGACTTACAAGAGGTTATAAAATTATTGAAGCACAATTCTAATTGCAGAAGTGGAGGCTCCGCACTGTTACATATTGATCCTAAGTCACTGCATTCTTTAATTCATTTGGTCTTGACATAACCACCAGAAATCGTCGTTTGGTCTTTTGCATGTGGAATCATATCGATTTTTGTTTGCATGGAATCAATTTGTAACCCCATCGATTGACAAATTGTTTGTAATTTGTAATTATTTTTCGTGTTTCATGGCGTATCCTATCCACACAACTGCTCAAGTATCATGTCGTCGCCCCTTCAACAGTTTGTTTGTTTGTTTGTTTGTTTGTTTATCATTTTTTCTTCTTTCTTTCTCTTATTTATTGAAATAATGGAAGAAATATATATAAGAGGGCCTTTCCTCAATAGCTTTTTAGTTTTTGTCTTTCCATTATTTTCTTATTTTTATTGAAATAATGGAAGAAATATATATGAGGGTCTTTTTCCAACAGTTTTATATATATGAAGGGCCTCTTTTAATATTTGTACTCTTTATTAATATATTTTATATTGAGATATGTACTTTTTCTTATTATACATTTTTGTTATATTATTGTATTTATTTCTTTTATGTAGAGGCTATTAACTTTATATAATCTTTCACACTTTGCATATTATTTTGTTCATGTGATCTGTTCATATTTTAAGAAGATGTTTTATCATATTAGAGTGTTTTTAAATCAAGTTAAATTATTACAAATGTTATCCCTTCAAAAAGTATGCTACAAATCCTATTTTACTTAACACATTGACATCGGATAACATTATGAGATTATGTGGAGGTTAAATTAGTAAACCCTTACAACTAAACGCATGATATCGGATATATGTGGAAAAATATTTGTACAAAAAACTTATGTACTTGTAAACAATCCATGAAAACTTTATCTAAAGAGTAAAATTTATAGGGGAGAGTTGAGAGGAAACCATTAATGAATACTCAAAACCATGTACCACTAGAAAACCATGGTATAATGAAACCCCAATGCCCCCATGTGCTCAATCAATTCATCCATGAATAGAAAACATAACTCATACTGCATATCTGATCAATAAATCTTGATGGTTCATATCTCCAAGTCTAGTGCTCCACTATGGAAGTTACCACTCATCTAATATGCAAACATCCTTAACTCCCAATTCTAGCACCTAGAAGTAGAAGATGATGTAAATGAGTTTTACTTGATTTGTAATTACCACCATTGTGCTCCACTTCCTTCATGAATGCCACTACAACTAATATCTAAACAAACCATGATAATAATTAAATAATATTATCTCTCATACACGAGAGTGGTCATCCATGTTCCCTCTCTATTATGTTTGGAGATATGGCCCACATTATACATAGAATTACAATTAAATATCTCACTTTCCTAACATAAAGTACATCAAGATTTATGCATTCATTATCATATTATGTATCCATTTGACATAACCATATTCTTAGAGTTACATTGTGCCTTCCCCATATTATCAATAGCATGACATGCATTCACATCTCCATCACTGATAAGACTTATCGCCTTACATGTACCCATGTGTGCTTTTGTTATTTGATGTCACATTGGGGGCATATGTATTTGCATGAGTGTTTATTGGCTACTAAGAGACAAATCATTATTCCTTGATATCATCTCCAACTCATGGTCTTACCATGCTTATCATTCAATTCACTCACATATTTGATGCATAATGTATTACATAAATTTATTTATTTACATGATTCTAGGTCCACAAGACTCAATATGTAGAATACTAATCTGTAGAGCTTGGTAAGGAAAAGAAATAGTGAACCTCCATTGATTATTTTAGAACTATGTTATCTCTTACAATAAAATTATTTCGGTTCTCTTTTTCATCCCATGCCTCTCACTCTTACTTTTTCTTAGTGTTTTATGGTAGATTTTTCCAATTTTTCCTATCTTTTGCCTATATTTTATATCTTGTCATATGTTTGTAGATGGTATTAGGATTTTTCTCAATATTTAGGAACTCCCTAAATAACTTGGCAATCTACTTACATGGAAGAAACTTTGCCCTTGAATATTTTAGTATTTTAGGTCAAAATCCAATTTTCTCTTTACTTTTCCTTTTGGTATTTTGAAACTATCCCACCATATTAAATCATGTCGTCGCCCCTTCAACAGTTTGTTTGTTTGTTTGTTTGTTTGTTTATCATTTTTTCTTCTTTCTTTCTCTTATTTATTGAAATAATGGAAGAAATATATATAAGAGGGCCTTTCCTCAATAGCTTTTTAGTTTTTGTCTTTCCATTATTTTCTTATTTTTATTGAAATAATGGAAGAAATATATATGAGGGTCTTTTTCCAACAGTTTTATATATATGAAGGGCCTCTTTTAATATTTGTACTCTTTATTAATATATTTTATATTGAGATATGTACTTTTTCTTATTATACATTTTTGTTATATTATTGTATTTATTTCTTTTATGTAGAGGCTATTAACTTTATATAATCTTTCACACTTTGCATATTATTTTGTTCATGTGATCTGTTCATATTTTAAGAAGATGTTTTATCATATTAGAGTGTTTTTAAATCAAGTTAAATTATTACAAATGTTATCCCTTCAAAAAGTATGCTACAAATCCTATTTTACTTAACACATTGACATCGGATAACATTATGAGATTATGTGGAGGTTAAATTAGTAAACCCTTACAACTAAACGCATGATATCGGATATATGTGGAAAAATATTTGTACAAAAAACTTATGTACTTGTAAACAATCCATGAAAACTTTATCTAAAGAGTAAAATTTATAGGGGAGAGTTGAGAGGAAACCATTAATGAATACTCAAAACCATGTACCACTAGAAAACCATGGTATAATGAAACCCCAATGCCCCCATGTGCTCAATCAATTCATCCATGAATAGAAAACATAACTCATACTGCATATCTGATCAATAAATCTTGATGGTTCATATCTCCAAGTCTAGTGCTCCACTATGGAAGTTACCACTCATCTAATATGCAAACATCCTTAACTCCCAATTCTAGCACCTAGAAGTAGAAGATGATGTAAATGAGTTTTACTTGATTTGTAATTACCACCATTGTGCTCCACTTCCTTCATGAATGCCACTACAACTAATATCTAAACAAACCATGATAATAATTAAATAATATTATCTCTCATACACGAGAGTGGTCATCCATGTTCCCTCTCTATTATGTTTGGAGATATGGCCCACATTATACATAGAATTACAATTAAATATCTCACTTTCCTAACATAAAGTACATCAAGATTTATGCATTCATTATCATATTATGTATCCATTTGGCATAACCATATTCTTAGAGTTACATTGTGCCTTCCCCATATTATCAATAGCATGACATGCATTCACATCTCCATCACTGATAAGACTTATCGCCTTACATGTACCCATGTGTGCTTTTGTTATTTGATGTCACATTGGGGGCATATGTATTTGCATGAGTGTTTATTGGCTACTAAGAGACAAATCATTATTCCTTGATATCATCTCCAACTCATGGTCTTACCATGCTTATCATTCAATTCACTCACATATTTGATGCATAATGTATTACATAAATTTATTTATTTACATGATTCTAGGTCCACAAGACTCAATATGTAGAATACTAATCTGTAGAGCTTGGTAAGGAAAAGAAATAGTGAACCTCCATTGATTATTTTAGAACTATGTTATCTCTTACAATAAAATTATTTCGGTTCTCTTTTTCATCCCATGCCTCTCACTCTTACTTTTTCTTAGTGTTTTATGGTAGATTTTTCCAATTTTTCCTATCTTTTGCCTATATTTTATATCTTGTCATATGTTTGTAGATGGTATTAGGATTTTTCTCAATATTTAGGAACTCCCTAAATAACTTGGCAATCTACTTACATGGAAGAAACTTTGCCCTTGAATATTTTAGTATTTTAGGTCAAAATCCAATTTTCTCTTTACTTTTCCTTTTGGTATTTTGAAACTATCCCACCATATTAAATCATGTCGTCGCCCCTTCAACAGTTTGTTTGTTTGTTTGTTTGTTTGTTTATCATTTTTTCTTCTTTCTTTCTCTTATTTATTGAAATAATGGAAGAAATATATATAAGAGGGCCTTTCCTCAATAGCTTTTTAGTTTTTGTCTTTCCATTATTTTCTTATTTTTATTGAAATAATGGAAGAAATATATATGAGGGTCTTTTTCCAACAGTTTTATATATATGAAGGGCCTCTTTTAATATTTGTACTCTTTATTAATATATTTTATATTGAGATATGTACTTTTTCTTATTATACATTTTTGTTATATTATTGTATTTATTTCTTTTATGTAGAGGCTATTAACTTTATATAATCTTTCACACTTTGCATATTATTTTGTTCATGTGATCTGTTCATATTTTAAGAAGATGTTTTATCATATTAGAGTGTTTTTAAATCAAGTTAAATTATTACAAATGTTATCCCTTCAAAAAGTATGCTACAAATCCTATTTTACTTAACACATTGACATCGGATAACATTATGAGATTATGTGGAGGTTAAATTAGTAAACCCTTACAACTAAACGCATGATATCGGATATATGTGGAAAAATATTTGTACAAAAAACTTATGTACTTGTAAACAATCCATGAAAACTTTATCTAAAGAGTAAAATTTATAGGGGAGAGTTGAGAGGAAACCATTAATGAATACTCAAAACCATGTACCACTAGAAAACCATGGTATAATGAAACCCCAATGCCCCCATGTGCTCAATCAATTCATCCATGAATAGAAAACATAACTCATACTGCATATCTGATCAATAAATCTTGATGGTTCATATCTCCAAGTCTAGTGCTCCACTATGGAAGCTACCACTCATCTAATATGCAAACATCCTTAACTCCCAATTCTAGCACCTAGAAGTAGAAGATGATGTAAATGAGTTTTACTTGATTTGTAATTACCACCATTGTGCTCCACTTCCTTCATGAATGCCACTACAACTAATATCTAAACAAACCATGATAATAATTAAATAATATTATCTCTCATACACGAGAGTGGTCATCCATGTTCCCTCTCTATTATGTTTGGAGATATGGCCCACATTATACATAGAATTACAATTAAATATCTCACTTTCCTAACATAAAGTACATCAAGATTTATGCATTCATTATCATATTATGTATCCATTTGACATAACCATATTCTTAGAGTTACATTGTGCCTTCCCCATATTATCAATAGCATGACATGCATTCACATCTCCATCACTGATAAGACTTATCGCCTTACATGTACCCATGTGTGCTTTTGTTATTTGATGTCACATTGGGGGCATATGTATTTGCATGAGTGTTTATTGGCTACTAAGAGACAAATCATTATTCCTTGATATCATCTCCAACTCATGGTCTTACCATGCTTATCATTCAATTCACTCACATATTTGATGCATAATGTATTACATAAATTTATTTATTTACATGATTCTAGGTCCACAAGACTCAATATGTAGAATACTAATCTGTAGAGCTTGGTAAGGAAAAGAAATAGTGAACCTCCATTGATTATTTTAGAACTATGTTATCTCTTACAATAAAATTATTTCGGTTCTCTTTTTCATCCCATGCCTCTCACTCTTACTTTTTCTTAGTGTTTTATGGTAGATTTTTCCAATTTTTCCTATCTTTTGCCTATATTTTATATCTTGTCATATGTTTGTAGATGGTATTAGGATTTTTCTCAATATTTAGGAACTCCCTAAATAACTTGGCAATCTACTTACATGGAAGAAACTTTGCCCTTGAATATTTTAGTATTTTAGGTCAAAATCCAATTTTCTCTTTACTTTTCCTTTTGGTATTTTGAAACTATCCCACCATATTAAATCATGTCGTCGCCCCTTCAACAGTTTGTTTCTTTGTTTGTTTGTTTGTTTATCATTTTTTCTTCTTTCTTTCTCTTATTTATTGAAATAATGGAAGAAATATATATAAGAGGGCCTTTCCTCAATAGCTTTTTAGTTTTTGTCTTTCCATTATTTTCTTATTTTTATTGAAATAATGGAAGAAATATATATGAGGGTCTTTTTCCAACAGTTTTATATATATGAAGGGCCTCTTTTAATATTTGTACTCTTTATTAATATATTTTATATTGAGATATGTACTTTTTCTTATTATACATTTTTGTTATATTATTGTATTTATTTCTTTTATGTAGAGGCTATTAACTTTATATAATCTTTCACACTTTGCATATTATTTTGTTCATGTGATCTGTTCATATTTTAAGAAGATGTTTTATCATATTAGAGTGTTTTTAAATCAAGTTAAATTATTACAAATGTTATCCCTTCAAAAAGTATGCTACAAATCCTATTTTACTTAACACATTGACATCGGATAACATTATGAGATTATGTGGAGGTTAAATTAGTAAACCCTTACAACTAAACGCATGATATCGGATATATGTGGAAAAATATTTGTACAAAAAACTTGTGTACTTGTAAACAATCCATGAAAACTTTATCTAAAGAGTAAAATTTATAGGGGAGAGTTGAGAGGAAACCATTAATGAATACTCAAAACCATGTACCACTAGAAAACCATGGTATAATGAAACCCCAATGCCCCCATGTGCTCAATCAATTCATCCATGAATAGAAAACATAACTCATACTGCATATCTGATCAATAAATCTTGATGGTTCATATCTCCAAGTCTAGTGCTCCACTATGGAAGCTACCACTCATCTAATATGCAAACATCCTTAACTCCCAATTCTAGCACCTAGAAGTAGAAGATGATGTAAATGAGTTTTACTTGATTTGTAATTACCACCATTGTGCTCCACTTCCTTCATGAATGCCACTACAACTAATATCTAAACAAACCATGATAATAATTAAATAATATTATCTCTCATACACGAGAGTGGTCATCCATGTTCCCTCTCTATTATGTTTGGAGATATGGCCCACATTATACATAGAATTACAATTAAATATCTCACTTTCCTAACATAAAGTACATCAAGATTTATGCATTCATTATCATATTATGTATCCATTTGACATAACCATATTCTTAGAGTTACATTGTGCCTTCCCCATATTATCAATAGCATGACATGCATTCACATCTCCATCACTGATAAGACTTATCGCCTTACATGTACCCATGTGTGCTTTTGTTATTTGATGTCACATTGGGGGCATATGTATTTGCATGAGTGTTTATTGGCTACTAAGAGACAAATCATTATTCCTTGATATCATCTCCAACTCATGGTCTTACCATGCTTATCATTCAATTCACTCACATATTTGATGCATAATGTATTACATAAATTTATTTATTTACATGATTCTAGGTCCACAAGACTCAATATGTAGAATACTAATCTGTAGAGCTTGGTAAGGAAAAGAAATAGTGAACCTCCATTGATTATTTTAGAACTATGTTATCTCTTACAATAAAATTATTTCGGTTCTCTTTTTCATCCCATGCCTCTCACTCTTACTTTTTCTTAGTGTTTTATGGTAGATTTTTCCAATTTTTCCTATCTTTTGCCTATATTTTATATCTTGTCATATGTTTGTAGATGGTATTAGGATTTTTCTCAATATTTAGGAACTCCCTAAATAACTTGGCAATCTACTTACATGGAAGAAACTTTGCCCTTGAATATTTTAGTATTTTAGGTCAAAATCCAATTTTCTCTTTACTTTTCCTTTTGGTATTTTGAAACTATCCCACCATATTAAATCATGTCGTCGCCCCTTCAACAGTTTGTTTCTTTGTTTGTTTGTTTGTTTATCATTTTTTCTTCTTTCTTTCTCTTATTTATTGAAATAATGGAAGAAATATATATAAGAGGGCCTTTCCTCAATAGCTTTTTAGTTTTTGTCTTTCCATTATTTTCTTATTTTTATTGAAATAATGGAAGAAATAT
Organism: Cryptomeria japonica; assembly: GCF_030272615.1. NCBI lineage: Eukaryota > Viridiplantae > Streptophyta > Pinopsida > Cupressales > Cupressaceae > Cryptomeria > Cryptomeria japonica. The sequence continues at coordinate 233,151,475 of NC_081407.1, forward strand.
ATATGAGGGTCTTTTTCCAACAGTTTTATATATATGAAGGGCCTCTTTTAATATTTGTACTCTTTATTAATATATTTTATATTGAGATATGTACTTTTTCTTATTATACATTTTTGTTATATTATTGTATTTATTTCTTTTATGTAGAGGCTATTAACTTTATATAATCTTTCACACTTTGCATATTATTTTGTTCATGTGATCTGTTCATATTTTAAGAAGATGTTTTATCATATTAGAGTGTTTTTAAATCAAGTTAAATTATTACAAATGTTATCCCTTCAAAAAGTATGCTACAAATCCTATTTTACTTAACACATTGACATCGGATAACATTATGAGATTATGTGGAGGTTAAATTAGTAAACCCTTACAACTAAACGCATGATATCGGATATATGTGGAAAAATATTTGTACAAAAAACTTGTGTACTTGTAAACAATCCATGAAAACTTTATCTAAAGAGTAAAATTTATAGGGGAGAGTTGAGAGGAAACCATTAATGAATACTCAAAACCATGTACCACTAGAAAACCATGGTATAATGAAACCCCAATGCCCCCATGTGCTCAATCAATTCATCCATGAATAGAAAACATAACTCATACTGCATATCTGATCAATAAATCTTGATGGTTCATATCTCCAAGTCTAGTGCTCCACTATGGAAGCTACCACTCATCTAATATGCAAACATCCTTAACTCCCAATTCTAGCACCTAGAAGTAGAAGATGATGTAAATGAGTTTTACTTGATTTGTAATTACCACCATTGTGCTCCACTTCCTTCATGAATGCCACTACAACTAATATCTAAACAAACCATGATAATAATTAAATAATATTATCTCTCATACACGAGAGTGGTCATCCATGTTCCCTCTCTATTATGTTTGGAGATATGGCCCACATTATACATAGAATTACAATTAAATATCTCACTTTCCTAACATAAAGTACATCAAGATTTATGCATTCATTATCATATTATGTATCCATTTGACATAACCATATTCTTAGAGTTACATTGTGCCTTCCCCATATTATCAATAGCATGACATGCATTCACATCTCCATCACTGATAAGACTTATCGCCTTACATGTACCCATGTGTGCTTTTGTTATTTGATGTCACATTGGGGGCATATGTATTTGCATGAGTGTTTATTGGCTACTAAGAGACAAATCATTATTCCTTGATATCATCTCCAACTCATGGTCTTACCATGCTTATCATTCAATTCACTCACATATTTGATGCATAATGTATTACATAAATTTATTTATTTACATGATTCTAGGTCCACAAGACTCAATATGTAGAATACTAATCTGTAGAGCTTGGTAAGGAAAAGAAATAGTGAACCTCCATTGATTATTTTAGAACTATGTTATCTCTTACAATAAAATTATTTCGGTTCTCTTTTTCATCCCATGCCTCTCACTCTTACTTTTTCTTAGTGTTTTATGGTAGATTTTTCCAATTTTTCCTATCTTTTGCCTATATTTTATATCTTGTCATATGTTTGTAGATGGTATTAGGATTTTTCTCAATATTTAGGAACTCCCTAAATAACTTGGCAATCTACTTACATGGAAGAAACTTTGCCCTTGAATATTTTAGTATTTTAGGTCAAAATCCAATTTTCTCTTTACTTTTCCTTTTGGTATTTTGAAACTATCCCACCATATTAAATCATGTCGTCGCCCCTTCAACAGTTTGTTTCTTTGTTTGTTTGTTTGTTTATCATTTTTTCTTCTTTCTTTCTCTTATTTATTGAAATAATGGAAGAAATATATATAAGAGGGCCTTTCCTCAATAGCTTTTTAGTTTTTGTCTTTCCATTATTTTCTTATTTTTATTGAAATAATGGAAGAAATATATATGAGGGTCTTTTTCCAACAGTTTTATATATATGAAGGGCCTCTTTTAATATTTGTACTCTTTATTAATATATTTTATATTGAGATATGTACTTTTTCTTATTATACATTTTTGTTATATTATTGTATTTATTTCTTTTATGTAGAGGCTATTAACTTTATATAATCTTTCACACTTTGCATATTATTTTGTTCATGTGATCTGTTCATATTTTAAGAAGATGTTTTATCATATTAGAGTGTTTTTAAATCAAGTTAAATTATTACAAATGTTATCCCTTCAAAAAGTATGCTACAAATCCTATTTTACTTAACACATTGACATCGGATAACATTATGAGATTATGTGGAGGTTAAATTAGTAAACCCTTACAACTAAACGCATGATATCGGATATATGTGGAAAAATATTTGTACAAAAAACTTGTGTACTTGTAAACAATCCATGAAAACTTTATCTAAAGAGTAAAATTTATAGGGGAGAGTTGAGAGGAAACCATTAATGAATACTCAAAACCATGTACCACTAGAAAACCATGGTATAATGAAACCCCAATGCCCCCATGTGCTCAATCAATTCATCCATGAATAGAAAACATAACTCATACTGCATATCTGATCAATAAATCTTGATGGTTCATATCTCCAAGTCTAGTGCTCCACTATGGAAGCTACCACTCATCTAATATGCAAACATCCTTAACTCCCAATTCTAGCACCTAGAAGTAGAAGATGATGTAAATGAGTTTTACTTGATTTGTAATTACCACCATTGTGCTCCACTTCCTTCATGAATGCCACTACAACTAATATCTAAACAAACCATGATAATAATTAAATAATATTATCTCTCATACACGAGAGTGGTCATCCATGTTCCCTCTCTATTATGTTTGGAGATATGGCCCACATTATACATAGAATTACAATTAAATATCTCACTTTCCTAACATAAAGTACATCAAGATTTATGCATTCATTATCATATTATGTATCCATTTGACATAACCATATTCTTAGAGTTACATTGTGCCTTCCCCATATTATCAATAGCATGACATGCATTCACATCTCCATCACTGATAAGACTTATCGCCTTACATGTACCCATGTGTGCTTTTGTTATTTGATGTCACATTGGGGGCATATGTATTTGCATGAGTGTTTATTGGCTACTAAGAGACAAATCATTATTCCTTGATATCATCTCCAACTCATGGTCTTACCATGCTTATCATTCAATTCACTCACATATTTGATGCATAATGTATTACATAAATTTATTTATTTACATGATTCTAGGTCCACAAGACTCAATATGTAGAATACTAATCTGTAGAGCTTGGTAAGGAAAAGAAATAGTGAACCTCCATTGATTATTTTAGAACTATGTTATCTCTTACAATAAAATTATTTCGGTTCTCTTTTTCATCCCATGCCTCTCACTCTTACTTTTTCTTAGTGTTTTATGGTAGATTTTTCCAATTTTTCCTATCTTTTGCCTATATTTTATATCTTGTCATATGTTTGTAGATGGTATTAGGATTTTTCTCAATATTTAGGAACTCCCTAAATAACTTGGCAATCTACTTACATGGAAGAAACTTTGCCCTTGAATATTTTAGTATTTTAGGTCAAAATCCAATTTTCTCTTTACTTTTCCTTTTGGTATTTTGAAACTATCCCACCATATTAAATCATGTCGTCGCCCCTTCAACAGTTTGTTTCTTTGTTTGTTTGTTTGTTTATCATTTTTTCTTCTTTCTTTCTCTTATTTATTGAAATAATGGAAGAAATATATATAAGAGGGCCTTTCCTCAATAGCTTTTTAGTTTTTGTCTTTCCATTATTTTCTTATTTTTATTGAAATAATGGAAGAAATATATATGAGGGTCTTTTTCCAACAGTTTTATATATATGAAGGGCCTCTTTTAATATTTGTACTCTTTATTAATATATTTTATATTGAGATATGTACTTTTTCTTATTATACATTTTTGTTATATTATTGTATTTATTTCTTTTATGTAGAGGCTATTAACTTTATATAATCTTTCACACTTTGCATATTATTTTGTTCATGTGATCTGTTCATATTTTAAGAAGATGTTTTATCATATTAGAGTGTTTTTAAATCAAGTTAAATTATTACAAATGTTATCCCTTCAAAAAGTATGCTACAAATCCTATTTTACTTAACACATTGACATCGGATAACATTATGAGATTATGTGGAGGTTAAATTAGTAAACCCTTACAACTAAACGCATGATATCGGATATATGTGGAAAAATATTTGTACAAAAAACTTGTGTACTTGTAAACAATCCATGAAAACTTTATCTAAAGAGTAAAATTTATAGGGGAGAGTTGAGAGGAAACCATTAATGAATACTCAAAACCATGTACCACTAGAAAACCATGGTATAATGAAACCCCAATGCCCCCATGTGCTCAATCAATTCATCCATGAATAGAAAACATAACTCATACTGCATATCTGATCAATAAATCTTGATGGTTCATATCTCCAAGTCTAGTGCTCCACTATGGAAGCTACCACTCATCTAATATGCAAACATCCTTAACTCCCAATTCTAGCACCTAGAAGTAGAAGATGATGTAAATGAGTTTTACTTGATTTGTAATTACCACCATTGTGCTCCACTTCCTTCATGAATGCCACTACAACTAATATCTAAACAAACCATGATAATAATTAAATAATATTATCTCTCATACACGAGAGTGGTCATCCATGTTCCCTCTCTATTATGTTTGGAGATATGGCCCACATTATACATAGAATTACAATTAAATATCTCACTTTCCTAACATAAAGTACATCAAGATTTATGCATTCATTATCATATTATGTATCCATTTGACATAACCATATTCTTAGAGTTACATTGTGCCTTCCCCATATTATCAATAGCATGACATGCATTCACATCTCCATCACTGATAAGACTTATCGCCTTACATGTACCCATGTGTGCTTTTGTTATTTGATGTCACATTGGGGGCATATGTATTTGCATGAGTGTTTATTGGCTACTAAGAGACAAATCATTATTCCTTGATATCATCTCCAACTCATGGTCTTACCATGCTTATCATTCAATTCACTCACATATTTGATGCATAATGTATTACATAAATTTATTTATTTACATGATTCTAGGTCCACAAGACTCAATATGTAGAATACTAATCTGTAGAGCTTGGTAAGGAAAAGAAATAGTGAACCTCCATTGATTATTTTAGAACTATGTTATCTCTTACAATAAAATTATTTCGGTTCTCTTTTTCATCCCATGCCTCTCACTCTTACTTTTTCTTAGTGTTTTATGGTAGATTTTTCCAATTTTTCCTATCTTTTGCCTATATTTTATATCTTGTCATATGTTTGTAGATGGTATTAGGATTTTTCTCAATATTTAGGAACTCCCTAAATAACTTGGCAATCTACTTACATGGAAGAAACTTTGCCCTTGAATATTTTAGTATTTTAGGTCAAAATCCAATTTTCTCTTTACTTTTCCTTTTGGTATTTTGAAACTATCCCACCATATTAAATCATGTCGTCGCCCCTTCAACAGTTTGTTTGTTTGTTTGTTTGTTTGTTTATCATTTTTTCTTCTTTCTTTCTCTTATTTATTGAAATAATGGAAGAAATATATATAAGAGGGCCTTTCCTCAATAGCTTTTTAGTTTTTGTCTTTCCATTATTTTCTTATTTTTATTGAAATAATGGAAGAAATATATATGAGGGTCTTTTTCCAACAGTTTTATATATATGAAGGGCCTCTTTTAATATTTGTACTCTTTATTAATATATTTTATATTGAGATATGTACTTTTTCTTATTATACATTTTTGTTATATTATTGTATTTATTTCTTTTATGTAGAGGCTATTAACTTTATATAATCTTTCACACTTTGCATATTATTTTGTTCATGTGATCTGTTCATATTTTAAGAAGATGTTTTATCATATTAGAGTGTTTTTAAATCAAGTTAAATTATTACAAATGTTATCCCTTCAAAAAGTATGCTACAAATCCTATTTTACTTAACACATTGACATCGGATAACATTATGAGATTATGTGGAGGTTAAATTAGTAAACCCTTACAACTAAACGCATGATATCGGATATATGTGGAAAAATATTTGTACAAAAAACTTGTGTACTTGTAAACAATCCATGAAAACTTTATCTAAAGAGTAAAATTTATAGGGGAGAGTTGAGAGGAAACCATTAATGAATACTCAAAACCATGTACCACTAGAAAACCATGGTATAATGAAACCCCAATGCCCCCATGTGCTCAATCAATTCATCCATGAATAGAAAACATAACTCATACTGCATATCTGATCAATAAATCTTGATGGTTCATATCTCCAAGTCTAGTGCTCCACTATGGAAGCTACCACTCATCTAATATGCAAACATCCTTAACTCCCAATTCTAGCACCTAGAAGTAGAAGATGATGTAAATGAGTTTTACTTGATTTGTAATTACCACCATTGTGCTCCACTTCCTTCATGAATGCCACTACAACTAATATCTAAACAAACCATGATAATAATTAAATAATATTATCTCTCATACACGAGAGTGGTCATCCATGTTCCCTCTCTATTATGTTTGGAGATATGGCCCACATTATACATAGAATTACAATTAAATATCTCACTTTCCTAACATAAAGTACATCAAGATTTATGCATTCATTATCATATTATGTATCCATTTGGCATAACCATATTCTTAGAGTTACATTGTGCCTTCCCCATATTATCAATAGCATGACATGCATTCACATCTCCATCACTGATAAGACTTATCGCCTTACATGTACCCATGTGTGCTTTTGTTATTTGATGTCACATTGGGGGCATATGTATTTGCATGAGTGTTTATTGGCTACTAAGAGACAAATCATTATTCCTTGATATCATCTCCAACTCATGGTCTTACCATGCTTATCATTCAATTCACTCACATATTTGATGCATAATGTATTACATAAATTTATTTATTTACATGATTCTAGGTCCACAAGACTCAATATGTAGAATACTAATCTGTAGAGCTTGGTAAGGAAAAGAAATAGTGAACCTCCATTGATTATTTTAGAACTATGTTATCTCTTACAATAAAATTATTTCGGTTCTCTTTTTCATCCCATGCCTCTCACTCTTACTTTTTCTTAGTGTTTTATGGTAGATTTTTCCAATTTTTCCTATCTTTTGCCTATATTTTATATCTTGTCATATGTTTGTAGATGGTATTAGGATTTTTCTCAATATTTAGGAACTCCCTAAATAACTTGGCAATCTACTTACATGGAAGAAACTTTGCCCTTGAATATTTTAGTATTTTAGGTCAAAATCCAATTTTCTCTTTACTTTTCCTTTTGGTATTTTGAAACTATCCCACCATATTAAATCATGTCGTTGCCCCTTCAACAGTTTGTTTGTTTGTTTGTTTGTTTGTTTATCATTTTTTCTTCTTTCTTTCTCTTATTTATTGAAATAATGGAAGAAATATATATAAGAGGGCCTTTCCTCAATAGCTTTTTAGTTTTTGTCTTTCCATTATTTTCTTATTTTTATTGAAATAATGGAAGAAATATATATGAGGGTCTTTTTCCAACAGTTTTATATATATGAAGGGCCTCTTTTAATATTTGTACTCTTTATTAATATATTTTATATTGAGATATGTACTTTTTCTTATTATACATTTTTGTTATATTATTGTATTTATTTCTTTTATGTAGAGGCTATTAACTTTATATAATCTTTCACACTTTGCATATTATTTTGTTCATGTGATCTGTTCATATTTTAAGAAGATGTTTTATCATATTAGAGTGTTTTTAAATCAAGTTAAATTATTACAAATGTTATCCCTTCAAAAAGTATGCTACAAATCCTATTTTACTTAACACATTGACATCGGATAACATTATGAGATTATGTGGAGGTTAAATTAGTAAACCCTTACAACTAAACGCATGATATCGGATATATGTGGAAAAATATTTGTACAAAAAACTTATGTACTTGTAAACAATCCATGAAAACTTTATCTAAAGAGTAAAATTTATAGGGGAGAGTTGAGAGGAAACCATTAATGAATACTCAAAACCATGTACCACTAGAAAACCATGGTATAATGAAACCCCAATGCCCCCATGTGCTCAATCAATTCATCCATGAATAGAAAACATAACTCATACTGCATATCTGATCAATAAATCTTGATGGTTCATATCTCCAAGTCTAGTGCTCCACTATGGAAGCTACCACTCATCTAATATGCAAACATCCTTAACTCCCAATTCTAGCACCTAGAAGTAGAAGATGATGTAAATGAGTTTTACTTGATTTGTAATTACCACCATTGTGCTCCACTTCCTTCATGAATGCCACTACAACTAATATCTAAACAAACCATGATAATAATTAAATAATATTATCTCTCATACACGAGAGTGGTCATCCATGTTCCCTCTCTATTATGTTTGGAGATATGGCCCACATTATACATAGAATTACAATTAAATATCTCACTTTCCTAACATAAAGTACATCAAGATTTATGCATTCATTATCATATTATGTATCCATTTGACATAACCATATTCTTAGAGTTACATTGTGCCTTCCCCATATTATCAATAGCATGACATGCATTCACATCTCCATCACTGATAAGACTTATCGCCTTACATGTACCCATGTGTGCTTTTGTTATTTGATGTCACATTGGGGGCATATGTATTTGCATGAGTGTTTATTGGCTACTAAGAGACAAATCATTATTCCTTGATATCATCTCCAACTCATGGTCTTACCATGCTTATCATTCAATTCACTCACATATTTGATGCATAATGTATTACATAAATTTATTTATTTACATGATTCTAGGTCCACAAGACTCAATATGTAGAATACTAATCTGTAGAGCTTGGTAAGGAAAAGAAATAGTGAACCTCCATTGATTATTTTAGAACTATGTTATCTCTTACAATAAAATTATTTCGGTTCTCTTTTTCATCCCATGCCTCTCACTCTTACTTTTTCTTAGTGTTTTATGGTAGATTTTTCCAATTTTTCCTATCTTTTGCCTATATTTTATATCTTGTCATATGTTTGTAGATGGTATTAGGATTTTTCTCAATATTTAGGAACTCCCTAAATAACTTGGCAATCTACTTACATGGAAGAAACTTTACCCTTGAATATTTTAGTATTTTAGGTCAAAATCCAATTTTCTCTTTACTTTTCCTTTTGGTATTTTGAAACTATCCCACCATATTAAATCATGCAAATTTAATTTTGATATTAAAAATTTTGTCATCTTGAGTCAATCTCCCTCCCCCCCTCTCTCTCTCTCTCTCATAGCCACGTACTCTTCTTGTTTCTCCCAACCTATCTCTATCTCTCCTTCTCTCTATTACTTTTCTATATTACCTCCTTTACCTCTCACTCTTGACCCATTTATCTAGATATATTCTCATCCTTACTCTCTTTGCATATTTATATCTCATTATCTCTCTCTCTCTCTCTCTCTCTCTCTCTCTCTCTCTCTCTCTCTCTCTCTCTCTCTCTCTCTCTCTCTCTCTCTCTCTCTCTCTCTCTCTCTCTCTCTCTCTCTCTCTCTCTCTCTCTCTCTCTCTCTCTCACACACACACACACACACACAATTCAACATAGGTCACAAATGAATTTGAGTTTAATACTGCCTTGAATTAAAATACACATATTCTTTTGTTGGTTACTTGTGCGGTTATAAAATTAATCAACCTCGAGTTATAGAATCCTAAACTCCAACATGTGAACTCTTTGCATTTCAAATTCATCCTCAAAATATATAGGTTGCAATATATTCTCTAATTTTCTAATCTTTTCAAAAAATTCTCACTAAGTATGCCCTAATTATAACATTTCATCTCCATATACCCATTACACGTTGACTCCCCTTTATGTCATTCCTTAGCCCAATCCTTGAGATGCTCCAATATTGATTTAATCTAAACAAATGGAAAACGTATATACAAAACACATGAACAAGACCTCCATATCTTTGTGTAGTAGTCTATTAGTGTGGAAAAGGTATATTAACTAACTAGTTTCTTTTTGGATCTCATTCACACTCTCAAATATAATCTTGCATAAGTCAAGTTCTTAATGATAAGCAGAAAGACATGATTGGAACCTTGTAATGTGTTGAAGGCACTACAAAGGAATAGAAGAACAACAATCGATTAATGTCATATGTTGTTTATATTTGTAAAAAAAATTAAAAAGAAGAAACTATTTTATCTTTCAATTTCTTTTTTATGTTAAGTTGTTTGTAGCTTTGACTTCTTCGATTATTTGTCCATATTTGTTGTAAAAGATGCTTGCATTTAAAATCCTACAAAATGTATATGATTGTGGCCTTATTTCTATGTGCTCTTCATATCATAATTGAACTAACATAAAGAAAATACATGCGAAGGCTATAATGTGCAATAACTTTAATGTAAGACCGTGTAATAAATGACAAAGAAAAATATATTAAAGTTGTACATGACCAAAAACTACATCCCTTGTTTTATTTTTTCACTTATTTTATGTCCTTTCTTTTCTTTTCTCCAATCTATTTTCATATATTTGAACACTTCAAATTAAATAATATATTAAAGTTAGGCATCCACTTGAAATGAGTAAGAAAAAATGTTGCAAATAAGCTTCCAATGTGTTGAACAGACGTTTTAAATTATTTTAATTCCATACCGAATTAATTTGGCCGTGCAAGGGAGAATGAGTTGAGTCAAAGGAAGAGTAACGTTAAGGTGAGTAGAATAAGTCAAAAAAAGTTTACCATATTCTACAGATGAGAGATAACGGAATAAGTACATATTTGTTAATGCGTGAGTGTAGGCATATAATGCGTTTGGTTCACGTTTTTTAGGTCGTGCAAATGGACAGATAATGCGCAAGTTGGCGTGCTTTCCACAACGGAAGTTTCCAAACGTGTATTTTGGACTACATTTGTCATTTTGTATTGTCTTTACTTCCAATTCACGTTATTTTTTTAACTTGTTTATGGCCCTTTTGTCGTTTACACAAAACTTTATGTGCTAAATAATGTTTGAGGTGGATTTGTGTGTTTTGTTATGGCTATTTTAAATATGATTTATGTCTATGATATAGTTTCAAAATATAGGTCTGTTTTAGTATATGTTAAAAGGATTTTTTTATTTTTACTTGTGAAACATAATTTCTTTCTAAGAAATAAATCAAAATATATGTGCTGATAATTGTTTGATATAAAATATGTGTGTTGATAATTGTGCAGATATAGCAGTGTCAATTTGGTTCTAAAGATACAAAAGATGATGTAGTTTTGGTAGATTTGGTGCAGGAAGCTTTGGATTCTAGTAAATGTAGTGATTTGTCTCAAGCTCTTGGGTTGCAGCAAAGATATCTCACAAAAGTTCCTCCAAAGAAATCTTTTGGGAGAGGTCGTAAGAAGGATCAAGAGAAAGTCAAATTAACTAGGGAGACGCTTTGGAATCTAGATCTATGAAACCCATTGATTGACATTTCACCCAATCTTCTCAATGATTGTTCTCTCTTGGAATGTAAGGGGATTGAATAGCATTCCCAGATAAAAGGCCATTTGTGATTTGGTTGCTACTCATTCCCCATGTATTGTTTGTCTTCAAGAAACTAAGTTGTTAGTTGATGGCATATTGCAATGTGCTCCTAGTGTTTGGCGGTTTGGCCAGTGTCAATGCATTGGGGCTTTTGGTTGCTCTAGAGGGGTGGCTTGCTTTTGGGAAAGATGGTTTTATCTTCAAAAATTAGCTACCTAGTTTTAAAGTTGAGAAGAATATCTTTATGTAAGTTCTTGAGTGGTATTGGAAGATGAATTCATGGACTATAATGATAATTCCATTAGGATGCTTATGAAACATGTGGATTTGATAACCAAATCTATGAAGTGATTATTATTCACCAAACATTGTGTAATATGGACATTGATAAGATGCTTCTATTGTCCATCATTTTATAGTATAAATTAGTAAAATGGGCACAATAAATTGTTAATGAATGATTTATGGTACTATTCTTGAAATGTAACAAAGTAGTTAATTTTCTTGCAAGTCATGTGATTGAGAAATGGGTGGAAAATGGTCAAATTGGCACCTCTTATTTCCTAGTCTAATGATAATTTACCCATGGTTGTTGGTGGTAGGGAGGAGCTATCTAGTCTATATATGGTGCTCTCCCAATTAGGATTTTATTTCACTTTAAGTTTAGGTCTCATCCTAAGGTTAGTGATTTGAGAAGGTTGGTAATTATTCATATATTGTTGTCTCTGTCACATTAAGGAGGCTTCATGAATATCGATTCCCTTTATATCCTAACAATGATTTGTATTCAAGGAGTGATTTCATAAATAAAATGTGAGGTATAGAGCACCTTACTACAACTTAATTTTAGGCCACCTTGAGAAAGCTAGTCCAAGTCACCTTTTGCACAAAGTTCCTTGGTCTTAATCCATCTTTTATGTTTCTATTTATTTTTTTGTTTATAGTAGTATCATTTTTATCCACTTCCTGATGTCATGTGACTTGTACTATTATACATATTTGTTATCAGTGCTTTGTTTAATGTAAAATTTTTGATGCACTTTAACATAATACATATTATACTCTTTAAGTAGATAAAATTAAGACCATGCATACTTGTAAAATAATTTTTAAGTTAGTCATTTAAAAATTATATTATTCTCAAGAATTTAAATTGCAAAGGGAACTCTATCTGGGGCTTACTTTAACAATATGTTTTTAACCTAGGGGAGTTCAATCTAACCCACTTTTATCAAAAACTCTTAGATGAAACCCATCTACGCTTACAAAAAAAATTGAATTACATTATTCAAAGAAAAAAATAAGATGTCTCACTGCTAGTAGAATGTTTCATGCATAAGGCCCCCCTACTCTTACAAAGTTTAAATTTTTTTTACCTCTTTTCAAAACACAAGTTCATCACCACAAGGAAAACTTAAATACGTAGAAAAATGTATTATTTTAATTCAAGATAATTTTTATTAGCACTTTATGATTATAATATCATGACCTACTATATATTTTTTTAGTATACAAGTCATAAGAAGGCCTTGATATTAGCCAAGTCATGACTATTCCAAATTTTGTTTTTAATTCCCATTTACACTTTTTAGGTATGTTATGTATTTTGATAGAAACTCATGTGATAGCATAAACCCTTTTTTGGGGAAAATTCAATAAAAAATTAACAACTCTAAATTTCTCCAGCCAAGTATATTTTTATGAAAATATAAAAAAGTAAGTCACACCATATTCAAGATTTTAGGATCACTTGTAAAACTAGATATAACATTGTGAAATAAAGTAGGAAAGAGTGGGTTATTTATTACAAGATTCAATAATGATACAATTATACATATTGTACACAAGAGATACCTTTCTTACATAGGAAATGTGAAGAGGTAAGACAACAAAATATAATAAAAAAGTGTCACAATTATTTGACACGAGGTTCACAAAGAATAAATAACCTAAAAAATACCTTATGTAAACTTAATTGAATGTGAATAGGATCTAGATGGGAACCAAATTGTAATATTCACTCTAAAATTATCCCATTGATTATAACTCGAGGATGAACACTAATCTATTAATGCAAATGGGTTTCAGTAGTAAAGTCCTTTTAGGTACCTATGTGAAAAAAAAAAAAAAAAGAAACTCAAAAAAGGAGTGGAGGAAAAAATTAGGGGAAAAAATTCTCTAAAAGATAGAAAATGTGAAAGAAGAAATGGAAGGAGAGATTAATATGACCCTCAAAGTACTAAATTATAATAATATGATCAATAGTTTATGGATGGAAAGAGTGAGATAATAAATGCTTGCATAAAAAAGTAGATTGTATGCCAATCATGAATGCCCAAAGGCAAACAATGATCCAATACACTAAAATTAAATTCCTCCTCTTAGTAAGAAATAAATCTAAATATGCATGCAAAAGAAACTCCAAATTCAAGAAGATGGCTAGAGGGAGAATTCTTATGAATAGGTGCCTATGAATACTAACAAGTGTCCACATGTCAAAATCAAAGAATGTCACAATGCAATAAGATGTAACCAATCCATTATGTTGTGAAGGCTCATGAAGAATAATCTCTATATACAAAGATTATTATATAAAAAATATCATAACTATCATCAAACAAAAAAATAGGAATCCTCCAAATAAAAATGTATGATAAATAGGAATCCTAAATAGATACATCTGAAATATGATAAATATCCTACTAAATTGAATTATTAGGGGTCATTGTAACTCTAATCTTATGAAGAGAAACAAGAGATGGTGATGTAATATTAACATGAGGAGGAGAAAGAGGAAAAGTCTCTAAATAATTTTTTTTTATAGAACTACAACGCATACATTCTTCTCTAAAGTAGTTCATCTTTAAAGGGTATATTATCTATATTATCAAAATGAATGAGGAAATCCATAGCATGATTATCTAGAAATAGTGACACAAAATAGTCATCGTATATATCTCAAATTTTGGTCTTAAGTGTGCATGGGAAGTCAAAGTCTAAAATATCACATAAAATATGTCATTATCCACATGAGAAAATTTGATAGTACAACATGAATATATTCTATAATAATTTTTTACCAATTGTATATAATTTATGTATTAGCCTATAAAGATAAGGAAAAATATTACACCACTTGAGATGTGTTGAGATGTCATTTTTCAATACTTATTATTATCCTTACTCAAGATCATCAATAATCTTAGTAAATATTAGTTGGCTGAAATGAACTCATAACGGGAAATAAAATCTTTTTGAAATGTCAAATATCCAAGTAATGAGCTAAAATGTGAAAACTGACAAACTAAATAAAAGATACCTAAAGATGAATATAAATAAATTTATTAATGGCTAAAAGATATCATTAATACCTTTCTAACACCTATTCAATTTCTAAAATTTGAAAATATGGAAGAATTTTATGAACTAAGAGGCAAAAAAAGGATAATCTAAACTTCAATCAATAATTTTAGGAACTTTCAACAAAGCATGAAAAAATAACTTATATCATTATGAAGTAATTGAAATTGGATTTTTGACACCTATAAGAAGTCAAAAATTTGATTAAAAAATACTTGAATGAAGACTAACAAATATCATCATAAAAATATATTCAATGAATTTATTTTTTGAAATTGATGTTCTCAAACTTAAACTTCCAACAAAATATGCAAAATTTGTATTATATTCAAATTGATTAATATAACACATACTCAAAACAAAACTCTATTGATAATCCATATCATGTTCAATACCCTCATCTATTTTGTTATTTTCCCTCAATTGTTTTCTTCCTCAATTTTTTAATCTCATATCTCCAATCATTGAATTAAGGACTTGGTGGTTCTAATTATGTCAAGAGGCCTCTACAATGACATCAAAATGTCTGTAAACAAAAATCCATTTTTGAAACAATTTGACATGCAAATGATAGGTAAGTGCATGAAATATGCCATGTTTCAGCTTTTATGGAGGTGTTATTTTATTTCTCTAAATAAAATTGAACCCTTGCCACTTGTCTCCCACTAGATTCACATCTTTTTACATGCAGGATTTTAATGGATTTGTATTCTTGGTGTTTAGTATTTTAGAAGAACATTTATTTTACAGATGAATCTCTTCTATTATAAGATATCTCTCGGCATATTTTACATATATTTTTTAAATATAGGTATTCTAGTTTACATTGTTTTAAATTGCAATGTTGCACATTCTAACTAATAATTGCAATGCAAGAAATGAGTAGGTCGGTTATACTCTTATTTACATTTTCATGGATCTAATGATAATACAAGGAATTTGTAAATCACCTACGTAGAAATTAAGAGTAACAACATATGATCTCCACAATGATCACCATAAGAGATAGTAGTTGAGGTTTCAAAACAAAATTGAAAGTAGTTATGAGACTAAGAAAGATATTGATGTGAAAACATTTATATTAGATATTGATACAAAATCTAATTTAACAGAATTAAATATATTGAGACTAAGAAAGATATTGATGTGAAAACATTTATATTAGATATTAGATATTAGATATTGATATAGTATTTAAGAAGACTTAAATACTAGTCTTAAATGTTAGTTATATGATTTAAAAGTAAGTTGTACAATTTTTCCAAACTAAAAATAAAAAATGCTTTTAAAAAAATGTTGAAAAGTTACAATGATAGCGATTATCAATCTTATATATATTTCATTATAGAATTAAAAAATTTAATTGATAAATAATTTCTTAAATGTTTTATATATATATATATATATATATAAGAATACATATAGCTGGAAATTTGTGCTTCAAAACAGTCTGAGACTGTCACAAAAAAGATTAAAAAAAAACCATAAACAGAGTATTAGCCACGCAGGGCATTATGTCCATCAAACGGAACTCTATATTAGAGTATTTAAAATCAAATCCAACACTATCACTTAAATACTTTTTGACAAATTTCTTCATCCTCTTCAACATCATTTTTTAATGTGATATTTTTGACGCATTTCTTCTGCATCTTTACAGGAAGCAATGTCATCAGCCATAGCTTTACACGTCAACTCAGCAAGATCACTTATATTCAGATAATTAGCAGCCTGCACATATAAATTATTCATTCAATCATTAAAACATTATAACTTTACTTCATTAATCATTTAATAAAATAGAAAACCTAGAGCAGATAAAATTTAAAAGATTTTTATTGCTGAAACAAAAAAAGGAAGAAAAATACCATTATCAATTTTAACACAATAGTCCAATCAACAGCTACCAACTCTTTATCCCATTTCTTCACATCTTGAGGTGATATGCCTGAATCTGACTTTTTTGCATGTACGTGATATTTGCAATACTCGATAACCATAGCCAAAATATCACCCGAAACATTTGTGAGTGACATGGAAGGTTGAGAAGTAGAAGGTGTATCCCCTGCGAGTTGAATCAGATCTTTTATGGTTTGCGACTCCATGGCCACAACCTTATCTACTTCGAAATTTTGATTGTCGGAGCTCCTCAAAATCACCTTACCACCTTCCATTGACACTGAAACTGGAAACAAAATTCGAACTAAATTGAGAGGATAGCAAATCCAGTATTAATATAATCGAATACAATATAATGATCGGTCTAAGAAGATAAGGGTCGGTATTATATGAAGCAATATCTGATATGATATTTTTTATGGGCGGAAGTTTGTGTTATATATATGAAGAAAGTGAGGATTTAATTAGGGTTTTCGTAGCCGACGCAACGCATACTTTCATGTGTGCCCGTTTGCGTGGCCAAACTTCTGCCCGTAAATCAAGTCCCTCAAACTTATTGTTAAGTGCTTATTTAAATTAATATATTTTGAATTCATGACCCTAATTTCGTATTTTAATTTAGTTTTAAAATTTGACTTCAAAAGTGAAAAATTGCAGTGGGAAATTTATTTTAGTTCATAATACCATTTTAACTTTAAACTAGCAATCGCACCTTGGTGTACAATGGGTACGCAAGAAAAAGGGGTGGAATGTTGATCAAGTAAAATGTCAATTTTTTGCATATATTTTTGTAGTACATGAGGTCAATTGGTAGGTCATTTTAGCAATTGATCTTTTAAATCCATTTATAGGAATCCAAACACAATTGAAATAGAACCTATTAATCAGGAAGATAGTCAAAATCAATTACCAAGAGATCCATGAGATCCATGTAATGTTTGCAATAGAGAGAGAGAGAGAGAGAGAGAGAGAGAGAGAGAGAGAGGGTCTAGAGAGAGAGAGAGAGTGGGGGGGGGGGGGGGGGGGGAGTGTGTGAGAGAGAGAGCAAGGGATAAGGAGATAGAGATTGAGGATCTAGAGAGAGAGAGAGAGAGAGAGAGAGAGAGAGAGAGAGAGAGGGTAAGATATAATGATATGCAAATGGAGATATAAGGAGATATAGAGGGAAGAGGAATATAGATACAAAGAGATAGTTAAAGAGACAAACAAATAAAGAGAAATGGAGAAAAATACATAGAGATGGAGAAAAATAAGGGGAGATAAAGAGAGGGAGAGATAAAGAGGAAGATAGAGGTCGAGATAGAGACATGGATGGGGGATAGGAAGGGAGTAAAGGAGGGGTAGGTGTGGAGAGATTGAGATAGAGAACATAGGGAGAAACCTATATAGAGGAGGGAGATGGAGAGAGAAAAAAGTGGGAAGAGAAGGACAGAGAGAAGAAGAGAGAGAAGAAGAGGGGGAAAAGAGGGAGATAACACAATATATAAAGAGGGAGAGGGGGAGATATATACAAAGAGTGATATAGAGAGATTGAGAAGGATAGGGAAATAGATTAGAGGGGTAGGTAGATAGAGGTAGTGAAATAATTTGAGAGAGAATAGTAAGAGAGAAATATAGAGATAGAGCATGAAAGATGGGTCGAATAAGAGAGAGGTAGAGATAATGAGATATAAAAATAGAGGGGAGAGATAGGGAGATAGAGATAACGAGTGTAGGAGAGAGAGAGAGAGAGAGAGAGAGAGAGAGAGAGAGAGAGAGAGAGAGAGAGAGAGAGAGAGAGTGTGTATGAGTGAGAGACATGGAGAGAGAGGGATGGAGATAAATATACAAAAGAAAGAGGATATGTACATAGGTATAGAAAGAAAGTGACAAGGAGAGATGGGGATATAAAGGAGAGAGAGATATAACTTGGGAAAGATAAAGGGGGTGAGATAGATAAATATAGAGAGGGAGAGATGGAAAAAGAGTGAGAGGAAGAGGGAGAAAGAGAAACAGAGATAGAAAGAGGTAGATAATAAGAGAGGGGTAGTTGGAGAAATGGGAAGACCACTATAAATGAACTGATATATAGAGAGAGGTAGAGAGAGGTATATGTATATATAAAGAGAGAGGGATATATAGAGAGAGGGGGGAGGAAAAAGTGAGAGACAAAGGGGGTGATAGAGATAAGGATTAAAGAGAGAGGGGGAGAGAGATAGAGATAGAGATGGGGAGGGAAAAATAGGGCGTGTGTATGTATGTCTTTGTGTGTGTGAATGAGAGAGAGGGGGGGGGAGAGAGAGGGGGGGAGAGAGGGAGAGAAGAAGATTATGAAGATGGAAGGATGGAGGGGGAGAGAGAGAGAGAGATGGATTTAAATAATAATTATAAAAAATCTTATTAATAGTTTCATCTTTAACAATTATATATATTAGTGGGAGAGAAAAGTGATGTTGATCAATATGTTTGAGAGTCTTGAGTCTATATATGAAGGGAGACTCATATGCTCATAAGAAAGCCTCTAGTCTATTTATTGGTGAAGCTAAAAAATTGCGATATAAACTCAAAAAATCCTAAATCTAGGAATAACGAAGTTGTTGATTTAATCGATTTGTATGTGTCCTAAGTAGTTTAAATTAGTCACTTGGACAATACATAGAAATTGAATTCTAAACATATAATTTATTATTCATACATTGTATTTATTATATATTATTATGTAATAGGTATTAAAATCTTAAAAAATAAAGATGAGATATTTAAAAATTCTAAATATATAATTAACTATTTATACATTATATTTTTCTATTTATATATGTTATAATTTAAAAATAAAATGAAATTAAACAACTATTTTATTTAAATGTATAATATAATTTTATTATATATAAGTACTCCTATCCTCCCTCACATTTATTTGTAATATTACTTTTTTGTATTACAATACACTATTCCCCAATATTTTCTTAGTTATGTCTAAGTTATTTTACATTTTCTTGTGTACATGAAATTGAATTAATGTAGACCACACATAAGGAAAAAGTATTATTTTACATTTAAATATAATTAAGTAGTAAGTCATGAAAAAATTATTAACATAATCTTATATGGATAATAAAAAACTTAAGTTGTAGAAAGTATTTATTTTACATTTATATATAATTAAGTAGTAAGACATGAAAAAATTATTAGCATAATCTTATATGGATAATAGAAAACTTAAGTTGTAGTCTATTTTATACATAATTGAATGAGCAATGGAGATGTAGGTAGCGACGACAACAACTTCATGCACAGGCCCCTCAGCTGTTGAGTAATCATCCTTGACAAACGTGTGTTGTCCCTTTCATTGGGAATCAATCAAAGATCTTTCTGCATCTGGGAAACGTGAGAAAAAAAAAAAAAAAATGTGCGGTGCATGAATGCACGACTGGCCAAACTGCAAGATTAATTAGGGTAAATTTTGATATATATTTTGCATAATTTGTGAAGTACATGAGGTTAATTCATAGATCTTTGAGCAAATTTTTTTTTTAACAACAAAGGTCTCAATGGAGAAGTGATAGATTCAAATCAACTACACATCCACTTATAGGGATCCAAATATGGTTGAAAGAAAATATTTGAATCATGAAGATAATAAGTTTCCATTACCAATAAGACCATGCTATGTTTATAATTGGGAGAGAGGGAGAGATAGGTATATAAAGAGGGATAAATCAATGAAGGGGAGTGAGAGGAGTAAGGAAATAGAGATTTGTGATGGAGATGGAGAGGGATATAGAGAGAAGGAGAGGGATAAATAGAGATGAAAAAAGATAAATATAGAGAGAGG
This sequence comes from Cryptomeria japonica, assembly GCF_030272615.1. Lineage (NCBI taxonomy): Eukaryota > Viridiplantae > Streptophyta > Pinopsida > Cupressales > Cupressaceae > Cryptomeria > Cryptomeria japonica. The sequence goes on from NC_081407.1 coordinate 233,172,111, forward strand.
GGGGGAAAGAGGGAGAGAATGAGAGGGAGAGATGGAAATATACACATAGAGGTAGGGAAAGAGAGAGATATAAAGGTAGAGAGATAATGAGATAGAGATAGGGGAGAAATGGAATAATAAATATGGAGAGATAGAGAGGCAAAGAGATATAGATATAAAGGTCTAGGAAGAGGGAGAGGGAGAGGGAGAGGGAGAGGGAGAGGGGGGAATATGGATGGATGGATTGAGAGAGAGAGAGAGAGAGAGAGAGAGAGAGAGAGAGAGAGAGAGAGAGAGAGAGAGAGAGAGAGAGAGAGAGAGAGAGAGAGAGAGAGAGATGGAGATATGGAGCATGAGAGATGGAGAAAGAGAGAAATAGAGATAGAAATAGATATAAAAAATAAAAAATAAGGAACATATAATAATAGAATTTATATTTAGGGCTATTAGAATGGAACTTCTTGAATATTTAATGCCACTGATTTGATTTTATTTCCCTACAATATATGGATAACGTCTTTCTAGCATACACAATGCACATTTGAATATTAAAAAGCCTTGGGACCCTCATATCACCTCAATAAGGATGTTGATGATGGTGAATGGTGAGGACCTATTATTCATGACAAATATACTCCATATATAAGAGGATTAGTCTTAACTAATGTATAGAATCATATCAGTGAAAAATAAGATAATATATGGTAAAATTAGAGAATATAGATAATAAAAAATATATAAATGATATATGCAAAATGGAAGTAAGTATGGAGGTAAGTAAGAATGTAGGAAGCATGTATGTTGAAAGTGCATATGAATGTAAAAACAAAAGACATTAAAAAAGTTAAATAAATTATATATTATTATAAATTGAAAGTGAAAATTAAGATTATATATAAACATATAAGGTATGCAAGGACATGAATCCACAAACAATTAATAACAATGTAAAAGGCAAAAGTGTAAAAACAATATTAACTATGTGATCACGTTATGAATTTTTTTATATATATTCCAAAAAACATGGAGGAAGCAAAGTATAAAAACAACATAAGCAATATAATTTGTGTCTCCAAATTATACTTGTCCATTAGATCTAAGTATAATTACATCATTAGACGTAAGTCTACAATCATATATCCACCTAATTCATCGTGTACATAAAAACAAAAAAAACAATTCAAAAATAAAAAATTAATTTAAAATCAATAGACAGTAAAATTATTTTGAGATAAAGATAATGATTAGATAACAATTTTATTGTAATATGTAGGCAATTATTATTATTATTTATTTTAATTAGGGATAAACATTAAATATTTGTAACTCTTTTTTTATTTTTTATTTTTTATTTTTATTATAGATAAACATAAAATATTTTAAACCGTTTTTATTATACTCCATATCGGATATTTGTAACTTTTTTTTAATTTTATTTTTTTATTATAGATAAGGAATAGGGGATAAGGAGACTAGCTAAAAATATTGAATAAACAACAAAATATTTTTCAATAAATATAGATATCAAGGATAGGGTAATTGAACAAATGTAAATGAATCTATTTATAAAAAAATTCTCCCTTAAGTGAAACTTAGGGAGTAATGCATACAAAAAATGATGACGAGTCCTGGCTACTATCTATGTTAGGTACCCCTGTACTATGAATTCTCTCATAAGGTAGAGAAAGAAAGAGAAACCCTATGGAGAAAAATTCCTCTAAAAAATAGATGATACAATTGATGTTTCCTACTCTATGAGAGAAAAGAGAGAATAAATAGCTCCCCATAAAATGATGGTCAAATTATCCATGTGATGTCATACTAGAAAGAACATTTGAATGCCCTTTGTGCAGTGTCTCTGAATTCTGATGCAATATGTGTAGAATAAGAACAAAATAAGTTATGTTCTACTGTGAAGAATCTTTGGATGCTCTCTATGACGCAATTCTAAACTATGTACAAGAACTACCATAGTGAAGACTTATGTCCCTAGTGATGTCTTTTAAAGTTGCAATGCTATAAAATAGGTATCAATATCTTCTTACAATGAATATCTAGATGTATTCTATAAAGTGTGTTAGGGTTTTATGATAGACAAGAGAAATAAATAATATTAAATATAATGCAGAATAAGAAAGGTAAAATAACAAAACACAATAACACAAAGATTTAATGTGGTTCACCCAACATGAGCTACATCCAATAGAGAAACAATCATCCACTTCTTTTCTATTATCCAACGAAGAGTAAATTACAATATATATGATCTTTTACATTACACAGCTACTCATTTATAAGCCTTTTTCAAATTTAGAAATGTCGGATTACATACCAAAACCCTAGCTAACTCCTTTATGAAATAATGGGCAATTTTTGGCTTCAAGGATGTTGCACCCAAAACCCTCAACTAGGAGTGTTGTCCAAAGAAACAATCATCCACCTCTTTTCTATTGTTCAATGAAGAGAAAATTATAATATATATGTCCTCTTTTACATTACACAGCCACTTATTTATAAGCCTTTTTTGAGGTCTACAAAGGTCAACTTACATACCAAAACCCTAGCTAACTCCTTTATGAAATAATGCTAAATTTTTGGCTTCAGGGATGTTGCCCCCGAAACCCTCGACTAGAAGCATTTCTCCTAGCACACCAACCAAGGGGATAGTCCCCCCATGCCACATAACAGGGGCTCTACCCCCTACACTCCCACATTAAATAAGGGAAAAATGCGGCTGACAAATTTACCAAAATTTAAGCCCAACGGAAAGATCATTTACCACATACCAACAATCTCCCACTTGGAGACTGATCCTTGATGAACACCGTTGCATTTGTAGCTCTAACTAGATTAATGCACCTATACTTGGCTTGTTTCTCATCCCCACTAGTATTGTTCTTGAATTCCAATAGAAACTAAGCAAGAACTTAGTTTCTCTTGAGTTACTGCTTTGGTCAGCATATCGAGAGGATTCTTGCTAGTGTGTATCTTCTCCAACTTCAACTATTCATCCTCTAACAAAGCATGTGGAATGGTACCTAAGATGTATATGTTTTATCTTACAGTGAAGGGTTGATTTATTTCCAAAATGAATGGCACTCTAACTATCACTCTATAACCTACTATTCTCTTGTTGCTTGCCCAATTCCTCCATAAACTATATAACCGAATAATTTCCTTACTAGCCTTTATAGCAGCAATATTTTATTCTTCTGTGGTGGAGAGTGTAACAACCTTTTGCAACTATTAAATCCAACTAACTATTGCTACACCTACAATAAACACACAATGTTGTGCTCCTCCTACTATCAATATCTCCTACTAAATCTAAGTCAACATATCCTTGAAGAGTAGAATTAGAACCACCAAAACATAATGATTGTGTAGTAGTACCTCTCAAATACCTAATAATCCACTTTAATTCATTCCAATTCTCCTTTCTAGGATTGCTCATATACCTACTCACAACTCCCACTGCATGTTCAATATCTATCGTTGTACACACCATGGCATACATTAAGATGACAACTGTTGAAGATTATGGAACCTTGGATATGTAGTCCATATCTTCTTATGTCTTAGGAGACATCTCCTTAGTTAATTCAAAATGACTAGGAAAAGGTATACTAACTAGTTTTGTATCCTGCATCTGAAATCTTTTCAACACCTTTTCTATGTAATCGCTTTGAGACATTGTTAATGTGTGCCTTTTCCTATCTCTAGTTATTCTCATACTAAGCATTTTTTTTTCTACACCCAAATCCTTCATAGAGATTGACTTGGTTAATTTCTACTTAAGCTCATTTATATGTTACGTATTTGATTTGGCAACAAGTGTATCATCAACATATAATGATAAAATGATATAGCTACCATTGTCCAATCTATTGAAATAAACACAATGATCAAAGTGACACCTTTTTTAACCTTGTTCAACCATAAGACTATCAAATTTCAAATACCATTGTCGATGTGATTTCTATAAGCTATACAAGATTTTCTTTAACTTTCACACTAAGTCTAAGCCTTATATTTGACCTCATATCCCTATGGTTATTGCATATAAATAAATTCTTCCTCCAAATCTCCATGGAAGAAAGATGTCTTTACATGTAATTATTCAAGATGCAAGTCTTATAATGTAGCCAAAAGACTTCAAATAGTTATAATTGAAGTCATCTTAACAATAGGAGAAAATATTTCATCGAAATCAATACCTTTTTTATGTGCAAAACCTTTTACCACAAGTTTCATCTTATATATTTTCTTTCCTCCATGTTCTTCCTTTAGTGTATAAATCCATTTGTTTGGCAATGCTCTTTTACCTTCAGGAAATTCAACCAAGTCCCAAGTTTGGTTTTGTATCAAAGAGTCTATCTCTTCTTTTATTCCTTGCTCCCACTTCTTTTTGGTTTCAATCTGCATAGCTTCTTGGTTCACCAGAATCAACCAATAATATTTAATATAATGAGGGAGAGTATCGTTCAAGGGGTCTACTTATCCCAGTAGATCTTATTGCAAGAGTTTGAGGTACTTATTGTTATTATGGTTGATCAATATTTTATGGCACTAATTGTAGTGTATTTTTTGGGATCTCATCAAGCACCGTGTATTCTATGTTTTTATTTTCATGTTTCTCTCTGTACAACTAATCATTATAGATGACCTTCTCACTGAATGTAACATTTCTACTCCTAATGATTGTGTGATTTTCATAGTCTCATAAATGATAACCAAAATAATTAATTCCATATCCAATAAAACTACACTTCTTGGATTTTGCCTCAAGCTTTGCTCTATTTTTTTTAATCAATATGGACAAATGCTTCACAACCAAAAGTTTTTAAAAATGAATAGTTTACCTTTTTACCTATCCTACCACCATCTAAGGAACTTGAAGGCCCATTTTTTATTAAGTAAACAACATTATTCATAACATCTACCCAAATTGTAATGGAAATCTTGCATGCAATCCCGTACTTCTTGCACGCTCCATGATTATTTTGTTCATCCTTTTAGACACACCATTTTCTTGTGGTGTTCCTAGAACTGTCTTCTATCTACAAATCCCATGGTATGAATAATAACTATTAAACTCGTTGCTATAATATTCAACGTATTTCCCATCTCATTCTCAACAAAAGATTTCCATTTCTTAAAAGTACCAAATACATCAAATTTTTAGGGAATGAAATAATCTAAGTTTTTCTAGTTGAATCATTAATAAAAGTCCCATAATAATAAGATCCACCGAGAGCTGATATCTAAAGTATCCCCCATACATCTAAATGCACAAGCTTTGTCTTTCACTCTTCTTTTCCTTCCCAACCCTAAGAAATCTGAGTCTCCTTTATTTTTTGTAAACACAATATTCATAGAAACACAAATCAACTTGTTTCAAACCTAGCAATAAATTTCTAGAATAGATAATCTTCATCCCCTTCTCACTCATGTGCCCAAGCCTATTGTTCCATAAAGTTGTATTTGTTCTTATGGAAGCTAGGAAAATAGAATAATTAGAATTGTGAGTACATAAATACAATGTACCTACCTTTTTCCCATTTTTTATTATCAATAGACCTTTAGTAACCTTCCACGAGTTGTCTATAAATGTGACTACATACAACGTTCACTTCCTAGTTGTCCTGCTAAAATCACAATTCTTCTCAAATTAGGAACATGTCTCACCTCTTTCAACAACCATTGATTTCCATTTTGTAATTTTATTTGTATGTTTGCCTTTCAAACAATTTTGCATGGTTAATCATCACCTAGATAAACCTGTTGAAAATAACCTTGAGCATAATCTAGAAAATATTTCTTTTGGGGTGTGGGATGAAATGGAGCCCCTGAATCTAACACTCAAGAATCAATAATATTATCTAAACAAAGTATCAAAGCATCTTGTAACACACCACCTCCTAGATTTGCTTCCTTATTATTTTCTTGTTGTACATTCCCTTGTTTTCCCTTTTGGGGCCAAGAATCTTTCTTAAAATGTCCTTTCTTCCCACAATGTCAAGATTCTAGTCTTGCTCTAGATTTGGATATGTCTTTCCTATATTTCTCATGGTTTTTTGGGCTCTTTCCTCTTTCCCTCTATACACCCCTATTCTCAACACTCAAAGCATTAACTAATGTCTCAATTGTGCTTTTCTATCTCATTTCCTCATTAAGTATAACACCAACAACATCATCAAACTTTAAAGTATTTGAACCAGAGATAAAATTACTTACAACCATGACCAAGCTATTCCATCTTTCTAGTAATGATCACAAAATCAAGAGATCCCTAACCTCATCATCAAAGGTTACTTAATAGAACTTAGCTAACTAGTGAGCATGTTAAACTCATTCAAATGATCAGCAAAAAACCCAACTTCAAGCATCTTCATATTAAGTAAACATTTCATAAGAAATAAATTATTAGAGGTCAAGGGTTTCTCAAACAGTTTTTCTAATGCCAACATAAAACCCAACATTTTTTATTCTTTTTTTGTATCAAAAGCCACCAATGATGCCAGACGTGCAACCATATTATTCCTAGTGCCTTCCGATCGAGAGATGCCCATTGTTCATCTATCATAGTCGTCATCTTCTTTGCTACTCCAACCAATGGTAAATAAAAATCCTTCTAATATAGATAATCTTCCATCGCTGATAGTTTTGCTCAACCTCTAGCTTGCTTTCTTCTACTATTGCTTCAACTCAAATCTAAAAAACCCAACCAAATGATTAAATAATACATCTCTTATACCAGTTGTTAGGGTTTTAAGGTAGACCAAAGCAACAAATAATATTAAATATTAAATATAGAATAACAAAGGAAAAATAGAAAAACACAATAACATGGAGATTTAACGTGGTTCACCCAATGTAGGCTACATCAACAAAAAAAAATCTCCACTTATTTTATATTAACTAATAAGGAGAAATTACAGTATATATGATTATTTTTACATTACAAAGACACTTACTTATAAGCCTTTTGGTGGTTTACAAAGGTTGGTTTACATGCCAAAACCCTAGTCGACTCCTTTATGAAATAATGGATAATTTATAGCTTTGGGGGTGCTTCCCCCAAAACCCCGAGCTAAGGATGTTGCCCCTAGCACCCCCACTGGTGGGACGGTCTCCCCAAACCCCATATGAGGGGGTCTATGCCCTTTTCACTCCCCTTTTAAATAATTAGGGGGACAATGCGGCTAACTAAGTTACCAAAATTTAAGCCCAATAGCATGATCAATCACCACATACCAACAAAGTATCGCTAAATTTTGATGTAGTAGCAAGTCACAAGATCACAATGCATTCCATTAAATTAATTGTTTATCTCAAAATCATGTAGGTGTGTGTTTTCTCTCTTATATCAACTAATGATTTAAGGTTATTTTGTATGCTCTACAACTTAGCCATAAGATTATCCTAAACTAAGAAACCATTCATTGCTATAGGGCGATGGGCTCTAGAATTAACACTATTTTACTTAGTTTTATTCTATCTTTCACAGGACATTTATATGTTTTTAAGACCTTATCCTAAACTTTTATAATACCTTTTAAGCTTAATATTCATGGATGATATAATATTATGATGTTTTAAATGTTAATAATGTGGATGAATACTTTTTTTCTAAGATGCTAACTTGCAGAAGTAAGTTTGATTGTTGACTTGTAGCCAATGCAAAGCACATGGTTACTTAAGAAATAAAGCTAATTAATAACCCGTGTTGATTTTACATCCTTTGAGGAATAACAATCAACAAAATCATCCACAACAATTGAAGGTGCACTTTTTACAATGGTTGGTGAGAAAGTAGAAAACCTTGTGAAACCAATCACTCTTGTGTTCCCAATCACTAATTAGGAACATACCTTAATCTATCCCAACTAAATTCTATGGCTTAGTCATAAAATAAATTGACAACATGCTATTTTAATTTTATGCCTTGTGTCGCATCTATGACTATATAACTGATTCCTATAGACTTAAGTTTTTCCCAACGACCTTGAAGGATGTTGCTTTAAAATGGTTTATATGGGATTGGACAAAAATGATATCTCTAGTTGGCACACAATGAAGGAAAAGTTCCTATAGAAGTATTAGGATTATTAAAGCAAGCAAATTTCCACAATCCATGTTAATATCAATTTTATACTTTTGGATTGGATTGTATGTGAGCAATTTTTTAATATCAATATTTTGGGTTACACTAATGATCCATCATTAGGATGAGAGAGAGATTGATGAGTTGAAAAATAGTGGATTGCATGCCAAGACTCACTTAAAGAGGAAGAAATGGAGGGGAGATATAAAGGAAGGGGAACAATACTTGAGGATGTCAAAGATAAAGAAACAAAGAACAACAATCACCAACCAAATAATAACAAGATATCCAAAAAGACAAAAATATTTAAGAAAAAATTTAATAAATTAAAAAAAAAAAAACATAAGATTATGAAAGCAAAGGTAACTATTTCTAAACCTTAAAAAACAAAAAGGAGAGAAAATTCATAAATAAGAAAAAAACTAACCCCGTTATAAATTAATGAGAAGCATAAACCTATATTGCTAAAAAAGGGCTTAATAAGGAGTACAATAATTCAAAGCCATACATGCCACATGAAGCTAAAATATAAGAATATATGAAGAAGAAGAAAAGTGTGTGAGAGAGTGTGCGCATGTGTGGATACTTACACACATATAATATTATACTAGAACATATATAAGAAAATGATAAAAAAATCTAAAAGTTTATAAGAATAAATACATGAACCTAGATAAGTAAACCAAAGCATGTGAGAAATAGCAAAATAAGTAACCTATATGAAGTAAGTAAAAATATAGATCAAATATTTAACCAAAATTTACCAAAAAAAAAAATATTTATTTAGTAAATAGTGTAGTTAACATTTTGATCATAATAAATCATGAAGAAGAAGAAGAAATTGTAAATAAATTTATTTGTTATGGAATAATGTCATTCAATAAAAAATAAAAAATAAAAATTAAAAGAAACAATTCATAAACATGGTTAAAAATTATAGTATCAATCGACATAGAAAATATCAGAATTCATTAGCTTATGTCATATTTTAATTATTGACCATGTATTCTCTATAATTGACATAATTTTAAAAAAATTGAAAATTGTTGATTTTTTTTTAAGCAAATTGCTACCTAGTTGTAGATACCTTTGTATTGATCTAATAAGGAGTACATATCTGCTACATATAGAAAACAACAAGGTCCTAATGACCTCTATGACCTCCTATGATCTCTCAATCTACTCAGGAGGGAACATGCTCACATTTACAACCATTATATGTTCATAAGTTTTCAAGTTATTCCTACTTAAGCAATAGCTCAAGACAATTATAGTGTCATATTTGTCATTATTCATGAGTAGTTCCTTGATGTTGAAGGTGTCTGCCACCAGACCTTTGAAGGATTTGGTGTTCAATTCCATGAGAGTCACCACTATAGGTTTTCTTAGCTGGGGAACAACCATCTGATGGATCGATCCATGGCCTCATGGTTCCCCATCATCCTAGCAATGTTGTATATGAATAGTTCTAATAGATCGACATTGTGGCTATGGGAGTCAAGTAAAATATTCTCCTCGATGATCTTCCAAACCAATCTCTCCTCCATGTCTCCTTCCATCACAAACAACTCATTTAAGTTTTCTTCAACTGAGCCTTGCTCATAACTGCACTTGCATCCTGAGATTAAATTAAACTTAAAAGATCACACCATGGTTGTCACCTTGACCCACCATAATAGGTTTGATCCATCCTCTACTTTGGGCCAAATTTATAGACAATGATTTGATCGCCATTCTTCCTTCTATATTTTTCATCGTTAGGGGAATCACTAAAGAAGATATGCACTTTCTTTTATCTTTGCCTCATGAGTTAGAAAGCCCAAAAAAGATGTGACCCCTCTCCCTTATCCTTTCAAGTCATAACTCTAGTTAAATATGTTCTAAACCTAAGGATTGTAGAAGTTATGATTAATTCTTTAGTCTTATTTATTTCATAGTTAGACAATAAATTGATCTCTATGTTCACCTCTCTATATATGTATCTTATTGTGTACTCAAAATCCTTCAAAATCTCACATACGCTGTCAATCCTCATTCTCTATTTCCAACTCGACATTATCCCAGTTATTATCACATGAAAAACATTCATTGAATATCCCTCAATGTCCGTATTCAATGGCCCTTTTTCCCTACTCAGTGTCAATCCTACCATTAGGGCGATGAATAAATTGTGTTATTGTTCATACTTGAAAAATGTTGATTTTGACTTACATTGGGATTATCCAAGATCGGGATGCAAAATGTAATCTTCCACAAGTGAAGCCAAATCAATATAGATGGCAATATCTATCATATACAATGATAGTGTGTGTGATGTACATAGTAACCCTGCTAATATATAGGCAAGTTTCATGAGGCAACAAGATAGTAGACAATAACTAAGTACCCCTCTAAATATAGAACAAATGTTATCTTACTTGACAAGTGTGTTACCGAGTGGCAAGTATGTTTACTATATGAGAACATGCCTCAACCACACAAAGTGTAACAAATCTATAAAATTACAATAAGTAAACTTAACTAAATGTGAATAGATCACCCTAGAAAGTGATAATAACTAACTAGATATGGAATGAATTTGTTTATAATAAAACCTTCCTTGAGTTCAACTTAGGTAATAATGCATACAATTTAAATGATGACTAGTCCTGACTATTATCCATGTTACATACCCATGTACAATGCATTCTCTCATAAGGTAGAGAAAGAAAGAAAAACCATACAAGAAACAATTTCCTCCAAAAAATAAATGATATAATAGATGTTCCCTACCAAAGGAGAGAAAGAGAGGATAAATATCTCCCCATAATATGATGCTAAAATGATCCTTGTGATTTTCCATTAGAAATAATATTTGAATTCTCTTTCTAAACTATTTCTAAATGTTGATGCAATATGTGATGTAGAATAATAACAAAAGAAGTGATGTTCTCGCACAAAGAATAGTTTGATGCTCTCTATGACACAAGTCTAAACTTTGTGTAAGAACTAATATAGAGAATATTGATGTCCTTAGTGATCTTTTCTAAATTTGCAATACTAGAAAATAAGTATCAATATCTTCTTAGAATGAATATCTAGATGCATTCTATGAGGTGTCTCTAAATTTTGATGTAGCAACAAGTCACGAATTCACAATGCATGCCATTACACTAGTTGTTCATATCCAAATGATGTAAGTGTGTGTTCACTCTCTTATATTAATTAATGACTTAAGGTTATTTGTTTTGTTCTATGACTTAGAGATAAGATCATCCTAAACTAAGAAACCATTCATTGCTATAGGATGATGGACTCTAGAATTGACACTCTTTAGAATTATTTTTATTTTATCTTTCATAAGAAACTTTATATGTTTTTAAGAACTTGTCTTGTGAAGACCCCAAGTTCTCCCTAAACTATGCTATTATAAATTTCTTTTTTGTTTTTTTTCTTCTGAATTTTGTATTTTTTTATTTTTTTTTGCAATAATAATAAAGGCATAGGAAACACACTCAAAGTTGGAAACTAATAATCTCAAAATTAATGCATTCGAGAATAGTGTTTACAATGCTTATACATTGAGTTAACCAAATCTTATGGTTCCACTAGATTTTTGAATCAGAAAGCTAATACAATGAGGAAATATGAACCTAAAATAAAGCAACATTAGTCATGAACTTGTTTGATTTCCCTTGATAGGCTTCCCTTGGGCCTTCTTAATGCAACGTTGGCCTCCTAGACCTCACACAAACCCCTTTGAATATTTTCAAATTTTTTGAATGCCTCCTCACACAAAATCGCCCAAGCCCTAATATGTACAACTTAAGAGAAGGTGCAGCTGGAAATGGCAATAGTTGTACGATTGGGATAGGTTTCCAATAATGAGAAAAATGGAGCTCTTATTCAGCCCTCCCCAATCTGCTCATAAACTTCATTCAATCTACCTAAAACTTAGATGAATTCTTGCAAATTTAGCTCAAATAGTTCTCAAATAGAACCCTTGTGTGAAGTTCTTTGGATGCCAATTTCAATGGATATCTCACCACCTCAATATGGCTACAAACTGAGGATTCTGTTGTTCTCCAATGGTTGGCTGAAGATAGAAACCCTTGGCTCCTTCTTGCAGAGATATTTCATGTATTAGATGCACAAAACAAAATGATTCGATTACCAAGGCAAAAAGTATTTATATTTCCAAGGAGGGTCGATTTTCATCAAAAGGCACATTAAATTCTTATTAAAAAGTTATAATATTTAACTTTAACATTTATTATTTATTCACCTCAGAATAGGTGCCAATAATTAATTAATATCCCCCCCCCTTCCATGATGGCTAGACCCTCAAGTTATAACCTATTAATATCCTTTTTTAATAATTAATATCATTTAGGACACTTAAACATTAATAACTCCTTTAATTTTAATTATTTTTCAATCTCATCTAAACCAGAGGGTCAATAATTGCATCCACTGTGCATTTGACTACCTTACCAAATATAGTAAGGGTCCCTCTCAAGCATCCTTGGACTTACTATAAATACTAAGTATAGAAAACGAAGCCCTGGAAACACCAAACAAAAACTAGAACTAGAAACCACTAAACTCTAGAGACAATACAAGCCTCAGGAGACCCTCTATCCATACTCATTAGCCTATGAGGTTTAGAAAGATGGGATAATCTCACTGAATAATTGGTGTCTAACTAGGAGGGGACATCACAGTCTATCCTCCCTGAAATTTGCTTGTCCCTAAGCAATCTCAGCTCTGGATGTTGCAAGATATCCTCACTCTCCCAAGAGGCATCCTCTACCAACAAATCCTTCCACTTAATCAGATATTCCTTGATGACCTGCCTCCGTAACTATCTCTCTCTAACATCCAAGATGGCCTCGGGTACTAAAATCAATTTCCCCTTATCATCCAAGGGTAGTAAAAATTCAAAAGGAACAACATGATCTCCTAATGCCTTCTTAAGGCGTGACAATGGAAAACATTATGCACCATGTTGTCAGCTTGTAAATCCAACTCATAAACCACCTCACCCACTCATCTAACAATTCTGAAAGGACCATAGTAGTGTGGCTTGAGTTTCTCTACACAACTCTTCTTGAGAGTAGATTGGCAATAGGGTTATAGCATCAAATACACCATATCCTCTGCCTCAAAGGATCACTCAACCCTTTTCTGATCAACATACTACTTCTACTAGTTCTATGCCTTCTAAATATTTTCCTTAAGAGCTCTCATAATGTCCTTATTCTCCTGTAAAGATCCCCAATAGTAGGCACTCTACTACCACTCAGCAGTAAATCAAGAAATCTAGGCACCTCATATCCATATAATTCCATGAATGGTTTCATCTAAATCGACATATGGTAAGTAGTGTTATAACAATACTCACAAAAATAAATCCATTTCACCCAAGCTTTCTCTTGTCAAGCTATATAATTCCTAAGGCATCCTTCCACCCATTTATTTACAATATTCGTTTGACCATCTATCTGTGTGTGGTAGCTAGTGCTCAGAGTAAGCTCAGTTCCACAAAGTCTGAATGATTTTTGCCAGAAGTGACTCATGAACCGACTATCCCTATCACTAACAATACTCCGAGGTAAGTTGTGCAACCTAAATACCTCATAGAAAAACAACTCCCCCACTTGAATAGTTGTATATGTAGTTGTGATCAGAAAGAAATGGTCATACTTAGTGAGTCGGTCAATAACCACATATATGTAGTCTTTACCTTGGGCTTTTGGCAAACCCGTAATAAAATCCATAGATAAGCATTCCCACTTCCTATCTAAAATTGGAAGTGGCTAGAGTAATCCTACGAGATAAGTGTACTCATGTTTATTTTGCTGACAAATGGGACAATCTCTCACATATTGAAGAACATCTGATTGAAGACCCTTCCAAGTGAAATGCTCCCGTACCTACTTATAAGTCTTAAAATAACTGGGATGTCCTACCATGGGCACATCATGAAAGGTCCTCAACACTTTTCTCTTCATCTCTGATCCCGAGTGCAAGAAAATTAATCCCTTGTAAATGATAAGATTATTTACAACTATATATCTTCAATCATTTATTGTCCCCTCAACTATGCCTGAAGCCCAAGTGTCTTTGGCATACTCTGCTATAATTTAATTTTCTCCAATCCTCTGAAATTTCAACCATGGAGCTCAAATACGACCGACGAGATAAGGCATCAACAACAATATATTGTGTCCCTTTGACATAGACAATGTCAAAGTCATGTGACTATAGCTTACTAACCCAATTTAGCTAGCAATCATTGAGATCTTGCTGCCCAAGGAAATGTCTCGGGCTATTATGGTCAGTCTTAATGCTGAATTTACTGCCAACAAGGTACTGCTTGAATTTGGCCAATGCATGCATGATGGCCAACATCTCCTTATCATAAATACTAAAACTCCTCCCAAGTCCTCTAAGATTCTTGCTTTCAAATGCAATTGGGTGCTTATCCTGCATAAGCACTACACCAATGCCCTCACCTGACACATCACACTGTAACTCAAAGGGCTTGGTGAAATCAAGTAATGCGAGGACTGGGCAAGTAGTCATCAAATATTTGAATTTCCCAAAACACTCCTCTGCCTTAGGAGTCCAAATAAATGCCCCCTTTTTCATAAAATATTAAGTAGGGTTGCATGTTGTGAATAACCATTAATAAATCTGTAGTAAAAACCACATAAAACCAAGAATCAATGAAGTTGAGTGAGGTTCACTAGAGTAGGCCACTCTGTAATTGCTCAGATCTTATCAGGATCCATCTGCACACCCTCTGCACTGATAATATGCCCCAAATACAGCAACTCTATCATACCCAAATCATATCTGGATTCTTTGGCATTTAAGGATTCCCTATCAAGAATTCCCAAAACTATATCCAAATGGCCAAGGTGATCTTCCCATGTTTTGTTGTACACCAAAATATCATCAAAGACAAGAATTACAAATTTCCTCAACTAGGACTTGTAGACCCTGTTCATGGTAGCCCGAATTGTAGTAGGAGCATTGGTTAGCCCAAATGGCATAACCACAAACTCAAAGTGGCCACAATGGCACCAGAGAGCTATCTTCTCAATGTCCTTCTCTCTAGCTCTAATCTGATGATACCTCAATCTCAAGTCAATCTTTGAAAAGTAGCAAGCACCATGAATCTCGTCAATCCGAGGAACGGGGTACCTATTCTTAATCATCCTCTTATTCAAGACCATGTAGTCAATACACATCTGAAGGGTACCATCCCTTTTCTTCACCAGAACCACCGATGAAGAAAAGGAGATTTGTTAAGGCACCTGATGTGCCCCATAGAAAGCAATTCTTTAATTGTCTTTCCCAGTTCATCTTTTAGTCACTTTGGGTTCCTGTAAGGAGTGATCATCACAGGCTTAGCACCCTCTTCCAACTCTATGATGTGCTCAATTCCCCTATCAAGAGGTCTACCAGGTGGAATGTCATTGAACACCTTCCCATGTTTAAACCTCAACTCTTGTATATCGAGATGATAAATAGGTATTTTTGTCCCTCTTATGATGGCATTAACATACACTCTGCTGCCCACTCAACCATGTCATGGCGCATGATTCTCTCCATCCTCCTAAATGATATCATCCTAAAACTACTACCTCTGATAGCCTTCAACACACGAGTCTTCCCATCTACCTTAAATTTCATCTCCATCTCCCTTAGGTTAAGGGCAAACTCGCCTATGTCATGAAACCATCTCATTCCCAAAACTACATCAGTGTCGCCCACAGTCACCACATAGATATCTACCTTATACTTATAATTATTCAGGCCCAAAGGAAGACCCGTAATCATCCTATCACACTGGAGAGTGTAACCATCTGCAACTCTCACCCTCATAACTCTGAACTACTCCATTTGAAACCCACGCCTCTCAACCAATCTAGCATCAATGAAATTATGAGTGGCTCATGTACCTAGTAAGGTGATAACCTTTTGACCAACCAACACCCCACACATCCTAAATGAGACCTCTTGTTGTATGCTAGTGAGATGTGCCTCCTGTAGTTTAACTTCATCTTTATATTCAACCATTTTATCTAACCTGTTAGGTTCATTTTCAGCCCTTTCTGGTTCGGATTCCTCATGATCACTTTGCTGGTCCAAATTTTCAAAATCGAAATCCTCATAAAATTCCCACACAACTCAATTAGCCTTTCCCTTAGGCCTAAATGGGCAATCATGATTTATTTCATAAGGTCCCTTGCAATAGAAACATAACTTTTTCTTACACAAATCATTGAGTATTTCCTGATCAAATGGTGTTGCGGTTTTTCCCTTTTTGATCTCGCTTAAAGTCTGATTTTCCTTATTTATTAGAAGTAAACTTGTTTTCCCTAGATGAAGAGGATCCCTTAAATGAGAACTTACTTTGTGGGGCTACAAGTTCCATATTTCTATCTTTCCTCATAGCTTCTTGTAGTTAAGGAAGATCAAAAGCCTTGATCCATCCTCTCAAAGCCTCCAGCAATCCCTCCATGAACAAAATCACAAGTCTCCTCTCAGTAATGCTAGGAATCATCTCCACAAGCCTTTGAAACTCACCATATGTTTGTCTCCAAGCTACCCACTTATCTAAGTTGAGCCAACTCTCTGAAATATAACTCAGGATCCTTGTGATCAAATCGCTCTATCAACCTATCTGTAAACTCCTGGTAGGTGGTAATAAGATTGTGTTGGAGAGTAAGCATGTGCTAATCCATCCAATTGTAATATGGAAAACTTAATTGCCTCATCCTCCTTCATCGGCCTCAACAAAAGGTAGTTGTCCAATTTTTGGACCTATGCTCTAGTTGTGCACTTACCATTTCCATCAAAGTTTGGCAAGGTAATCTTGCCCACCGCATGCTGAACATCCTGTGTTGCCTGTGGCGCCTAGTATATCCTATAATCTGCCCTACTTGCACTACCACCTCTAGGCCTCTTCTGATCTAGAAATTGATTGAGAGTCAGTAGTTCCCTAATCTTAGGAGATAATGTCATATACTCAACAAAGTGTCTAGTGATATCTCTTGCAATCTCAACATATGGATCTGGCCCCCGTACCTATGGGTTTAGCTACACCTATGGCTCTTCTCTAGAAAGAAAGGTAAGCTTATTAGGCCTAAGTACTAAACCCATCAAAGGATAAAAAAAATTTACAACTTCTATAGGCTTCTCTATACCTTGGGTTACAATAGATTGACCCTGATTAGCTGTTTGTTGCAGTGGAACAAACTGTCTCATAGTGCCCATCAATTGTGACATCATATCCATCATGTTATCAAAGATTCTCTTAGCATTTGAGTCAGGGCTAACTGACTGTGCACGTGACTTATCTCTGTCACCCATGGTACCCAGATTACTTTCACTATCACTAATGGAATTGGAAGGTGAACTACTATGAATAACCAGAACACCTAAAGTTGTTGAACCTTCACCTAAAACAGGTAGTTGCCACTGACCAGTACCTTTTGTATACACTATAAACTCTTTATTCCCACTCATGAAAAAGCACAAGCTGGCAGGAGATCGCTCTGGTATCTATGACAATACAACTAGTGCCTATAGATTTATGATTTTACCAACAACATTGAAGGATGCTTCTTTAAGATGGTTTATGGGATTGAGTAAAAATGATGTCACTAGCTAAGACACGGTGAAGGAAAAGTTCCTATAGAAGTATCAAGGTTAATACTGCTAACAAATTTCCACAATTCATGTAAATATCAATTTTATACTTTTGGATTGGATTGTGTATGAACAATTTTTGAATATCAATGTTTAGGGCACACTACATGATCCATCATTAGGAAGAGAAAAAGATCAAGGAGTTGAAAAATAGTGAATTGCACACCAAGAATCGTTAAAAAGAGGGAGAAATGGAGGGGAGAGAGAAAGGAAGGAGCACAAGATTGGAGGAGATAAAAGATAAAGAAACAAAGAACAACAATCACCAACCAAATAATAACAAGATCCAAAAAGACAAAAATATTTAAGAAAAATATTAATAAATAAATAAAAAACATAAGATTATAAAGAAAAGGTAATTATTTATAAATGTAGAGAGAGAGAGAGAGAGAGAGAGAGAGAATATAAGAACAAAAATCACAACTTCAGTAAAAATGAAGAAAAAAAATAACCCTATTAGAAATCAATGAGATGCATAAACCTATATTGCTAAAATAAGGCTTAACAACGAATGTAATACTTCAAAGCCATATATGCCACAACATATAAGGCAAGAAACTTAAATATAACCACATGATTTCCTTGATTTTTATCATACATTATACAGTTTTGGTTTTCAAACACAACCTTATAATTCTTTTCACATAGATGCCTAACACTTAGTAAATTGTGGAGTATAAGAAATTCTTGAACACATTTTTTACCTCCCTTCGTAGGGACATCCATGGCTCCTTTTGCTGCAACCTCCAAAATGTTGTCATTGCCAAGCATAATCTTAGATTTAAAACTTTCATCAATGTTGGAAAATGGCTCTTTATTACCAAACAAGTGGTTAGAGCACCCTGAATCTAAATACCAAACATCTTTCACATCATTTTCAGCTTTACCATAGGATAAAAATAAATTACTTGAGGAAGCCTCTTCACTCTTTTGAGCATAATTGGCGTTTTTATTGTTATTACCTGGTTTAAATCTGCAATCTCTTTAAAAAATGATCATTCCTATTATAATGGTAACATTGGATATTTGTCATATCAAATTTGTCTTGCCTCTTCCTCCTTGACTGCCTCTTCTTCTTCTATTTCCTTTTGAGAAAAAATGATTTGGGCCTCTACCTTGGCCCTGATTGCTCTTGGAGTTGCTACTTGCATCTTCATTTTTTTAAATCTGCACTTTAGATGAAATGGCTTTCTCATCGACATCTCTAGGTGAATCTCTCAATCTTTCCTCATGTGACATAAGAGATCCAATAAGGTGATCATACTCAAGAGTGGACAAATATTTGCTCTCTTCAATGATGATGGCAACATTGTTCCATTTCGGTATGAGAGACCTATCTTTGCTCATAATTTCACCCAAATTAGTCATTTTGTTAACCACATCTTTTACCCTTACACAATAATCACTCATATTCTCTGTGTCCAACATTTTTAAATTTTCAAACTCTCTTTTCAAGGTTTGTAGCTTGACAATCTTGATCTGACCACTACCTAGGTAAGCTTCCTTTAGAATCTTCCAAGCATCCTTTGTTGTCTTTGCATTAGCAATTCTAGGAAACAAGCTCTTATCAAGAGCAATCTGAATGTGAAACAATATTTGTACATTATTCTTCTTCGCCTCCTTCTTAACCATCTAATCCCTCAATGCAAGTACATTCCAATTAGCTGACTTTTCTTCTACAATTTCCCATAAATCTTTTCCAATCATTAATGTAATCATTTTTATACACCAATAATCATAATCAGTACCATTGAATTCTGAAATTGACAAAATTCTAGTATTCAACATTATAAGATTTTAATCAAAACAACCTGCTCTGATATCAAATGAAGATTATAAAATGCAGTCCCAAGAAAATGATAACAGATGTAAATCAACAAAACACAAAAATAGAACTGTTGTAGGCTATAAAAGAGCCATTTTACATAGAGCAAAACATTTAATCATCACACTCTGTATTTTAACAGAAAACAAACACACTATATTTTTCATTCAATGAAATAGAGCAGAGCAAAAAAAATTATTTCTACATAAGAAAACCAGAAAACAGAATAGCTTAAACTGATTAAAAAAAAGAGCTTACAATGTTTTTATAACATAATACTATTAGTATTATATTATATGTGTTCGTAGACCCATAAGGAAACCATACCAAAACAACTAAAAACAATAGTAGAAAAACTAAGCTTGCTTCACTACAGCACACAGAAGAGTTCAGAGGTTTAGAGGAAAATTCTAAGCTGTCGAACAAAATTAGTAACTGCAGTCAGAATGTCAGTTGCCAACAAAACGGCGGATCGTCATAATACATCCCACTTAAGAAACTCCAAATAAATGTTTGGAAGACTTCAAAATGAAATGCTCTATCAAAGTTAGGCATCCACTTGAAATGAGTAAGAAAAAATGTTGCAAAGAAACTTCCTTTGTATTGGACAGACTTTTAAAATTATTTTAATTCCATACCAAATTAATTTGGCCGTGTAAGGGACGATGAGTTGAGTCAAAGGAAGAATAGCATTAATGTGAGTAGAATAAGTCAAACAAATCTGCCATATTGAACGGATGAGAGATAACGAAGTAGATAATGTTAATGCGTGAGTGTCGGCACAAAATTATGTAATTAGGTCGTGCAAATGGACAGCTAATGCACAAGTTGGGTATGCTGTACATTCTCATTATTGATTGTTGTTCTCAATTCATCGACTGGTGTGGAAAAGTTGTAATAAAATGCCAAAAAAAAATTATATTTATTTAAGGGAGAAAATAATAATATATGATGGTTTACTTTAATATTAACAATATTGATATGTATTGACTATCTTTGTCATTTTGTATGGTCTTTACTTTCAATTTTTTTTTATATGGAAGACATTATTTATATGAGAATGATATGTTAATTTTATAAATCGATAATGAAAATGGTTGGCAGAAGTAAAGCTTGTTTGCATTGATTTCACTCCCAAGCTATAAAAGTGTTTTCCCTTATTCTCTAGACTTCTTGCATAAATATTTATTATATTATATTTAATTTTGAAGAATTATGGCAATTGACGTTTGTCAAATGATCTTAAAGCTTCATTTTACAAGTCAATGTCACGCAATGGTTGCCTCGGTATTTAGACTAAATTGAACCCAAAGAAAATCTTTCATCAGAGGTATTCATCTATTAATTAAGTAAGCAATATATAATTATTTTAGATCATAATATAATTGAGTACACAATCATATAATACAATTGATAAAAAGGTTAAAAGTATTTAGTATTATACATGATTAAAAAGATGTTTTTTCTAACTTTTCATACAATCTAATTTTAAATTCTATTATTTATCTTGAAGTTTTAAAAGTTTGTTAGATTAACAATCCTACACTTTGTTCTAGTTTAGTCTCATATTTGTAGTTATGATTTTCACTCTTGCAACTTTAATTTTGCTATATATTAATTTGGAATTGCTTCATGACCTTCAACTTTGCATCTCACATCTTTATAATTGTTGGTGTAAATAATTATTCATCTTGGATATTATTACACCTTGCTTAAGTTTACTTAGGAAATGCATTTCATAGCAGTTTGGGTATGAGACACTTGGGTGTTTGTGCCACATTGGGATAGTGTGTGTAGGAGAATTTTCACCTTTTATGGACTTATCTTGTTGTTACATTCCACATTCAGTGGGTGATCCACCTCATGTGGAATATAATATTGTTTCTCCTACCTACCCACACCTATTTCCTACCTACCCTTGTTTCTTATTGAGCCACATGTCATGTTTGTGTGCTCACATATTCATATAGCCTTGCTTATATAAGCAGACTCATATTCATTGTATGTAACGATTGATGATCCAGTTGATCAGTATTTTCTCTTGACAGAATATAGTTTATTCCTATCAATATTTTGTCTCTCTATTGTATTTTTCATTGAGCTCTTGATCTTGGCAAAATCTCACATGGTATCAGAGCCTATAGGGATTCACTGATTAGTCTTTTGGAGATATTTTGGAGGCTTCAGTTTTTGGATTTGGGGATCTTCTTTTTTTGGGAGCGTCATACAGAGATTTGGACATCACGGTTGAATCCGGGAGGCTGTTTCCATAAATTTTGACTATAAAGTCGACTATATTTGGTGAGAAAAATTTTTTTGCCCATTTTCACTATTGTCGTACGAATTTCAAAATTTTTTTACAAAAATTATTTTCTGAAAAAAAAATTTTTGAAAAGGTGATAAAAAAAATTATCAAAAAAATCTTTTGGGGGGTCTACAAACCCCCCCTATGATCTTCATACACTGCAGCTTTTATTGCAGGGCCCGTCGTCGTTGTCCTACGACCTGTCGCTGTCGTTCAGACCGTACCCACCGTGCTCCCCTGTTGTGTCCACCGCAGCGACCCTCTGTCGCCAGTCGTCCGTTGGTCCCCTGGTCCTCGCTTTATGACCCGTTGACCTCTGTAGTTTCCCGGGCACTCCTCCGCGCCGACATTGCCTCCTCCCGGCGTTTGCATTGGCCACCGCGTGATTTACCGGCCCCCTCGATGATTGCTCCCTCCACTGGTCACCTTTCTGCCAGTCTTCTCCCAGCCTGTCGACGCCGTATCTTGCCCGACCTCCGCGTCGTCTCCTCCGCATGAGCCATTGTCACCGCACAAGCCACTACTGGCCCCCGTCGTTGATCTCCACCAGCGACATCTTCAACTCCCATCGGGGACAGTCTTCCTCTGGCCACGCGGCACCTGTCGGCAGCCCAGACCATCCAGCCACACGAACCTGCCACCTGTCCAGTCGGGCATCATTTCCACATGGACCAGACAAGGACCTCCACCACATCATCTTTTTTTG
The DNA here is from genome assembly GCF_030272615.1 of Cryptomeria japonica. Classification (NCBI taxonomy): domain Eukaryota; kingdom Viridiplantae; phylum Streptophyta; class Pinopsida; order Cupressales; family Cupressaceae; genus Cryptomeria; species Cryptomeria japonica. Next base: position 233,194,738 of record NC_081407.1, read on the forward strand.
CCACGTCAGCAATACGACCCTGCCCAATCACTGCCACATGTCACTGTACGGACAACTATGAAGGGGGAGCAACGGTCATGCAGCCATCAATTTTAAGCTTTTGATTTGCTGACGTCAATGCCACATCAGTATTTTTTTGAAAATTTTTTACCCCCTCTTCATTTAGCTTTTTGATTTTGCAGTTCAACTTCAAATGGCCATATCTTGCTCATTTTTGCTCCTTTTTTGGTGCAATATTTTTTGAAATGGGCTAGAATTTCATGTTCTTCGCAGTGGTGGAATAATTTTCTGATTTTGATGAACATATTTTTTAGAAATTGCAGATCTTCATGACTGTACCTGTCTAATCCCCGATTTTGCAACTTCAGAGGCTTCGTTTGGGGTCATACAACCTCTTTTTCAGGTGCTTTTTTTTTTAAAGTGCATAATTTTTCGTCTACTTTCATAATCTGCCATTTGTTTGCAGTGATTTTGAGTAAAAATTATACTTTCAGTATTTGGCTATTCTTGGCATATTTGGTACTTGCATTTTGCTTGGATCTCAGTTTAGATCATTGGCAGTATTTGTTGAAGTCTCTTATATATCATTTTGAGAAGTTGTAAATTAAAATTAGAATTCCACTTTTCCTTGTTTTGGAAGTGGCCCGTTGTATATGCACTAAGTATAAAGTGTCAAATCACCATTTTGGGGGGCTTTCTTGATTGAGTATTTTGGGGGGATATCTTGTGTGATTGGGCCTCTCTCTATCTTGTGTGTTTTTATTTTGGTGCTATGGGTTCTCCTAAATTTCCACTTTTAACTCCTCATAATTATGCATCATGGAAAATTAAGGCATGGAGTAAACTAATGGAAAAAGGACTCATTCATTAAATAACTGGAACTATTACAGCACCACCTGATCTTAAGGTTGATCCTAATGCTCAACTTGAATGGCTCACTAAAAATGCTATGGCAATTGGAACTATTAGAATGTATGTATCAGATGACCTCATTTTTCACATTGATAAGTGTACTACAATTAAAGAGGCTTGGGATATTTTTCAAAAAATGTATGGTCAAGTTGATGAAATTAAGGGCTGCAAGCTTGATAGTGAGCTCACAATTTTGGATCTCAAGGATTTTGATACAACCCAAGATTATGTCACAAAAGCAAATGAGCTAAGAGCAAAGCTAAAGGATTGTGGAATTGACAAAAAGGATGCTCAATTGGTTTACAACTTGTTTGACAAGCTTCCATCAGAGTATGCAGCCTTTGTATCTAGCTTTCACACCCATAGGTTAGCTCAAGGTTCCTCATACACTTCTCCCTCATTTGATTCATTCATGGAGATGTTGATACTTGAGCAATCTAAGTTGACCACGATGGGGATTCTCAAATCTTCAAAGTCACAATCATTGGTGGCTAATAAAGGGAATGAAAGCAATCAAGGAAAAGGAAAGAATCAAAAGAAACTTAAGTCAAAACCACAACAAGATGGAGCACAATCTTCCTCTCCACAACAAGGTGATTCACCATTCTCACCTAAGAGGAAATCATATAAGGACAATCTTTTTTGTGGATATTGCAAGAAGTCAGGACAAGATGAACATCGTTGTTATAAGAAGGATATTGATGAGTTGAAGAATCTTCTTGAGAAGAATAGAATCAACCTACCTTCTAGAATGTCTACATCAGCTTCTTCTTCCAAGGATAAAGGAAAGGATCACTCTTTTGGGACAGATAAAGGAAAGGAGATAAAGGAAAGGGACAAGCTCTTTGTACTACTACAAGTCATGACTCAAGGAGATGGCTTCTAGATTCAGGGGCTTCTCATCATATGGCATCTTCACAGTCTATGTTTTCTACATTTGAGCCTTGCCACATGCCGCAGATTTTGATGGGCAATCATACATACATGGATGTGATTGGGAAAGGATCTATGACATTGGGAATAACTCCTTCAATGATGTGTTGTGCGTACCCCATTTGACAAACAATCTTCTTTCCAACTATCAAATCACACATGGGGCAACTAGGAAAACTATGGAGTTCACACCTGATTCAGTTATCATTAGAGACTTGGAGAGTGGAGCTATCATTGCGACTGGGGTGGTTGATCATGCATCTCGGTTGTACTCTTTTTTACATTTTGGTCCTATTGATGAGGTTGATTCTTCCTATGTTGATGATTCAGATTTTGAGGAGAACTTTAGGAATTTGAACTTGGGGATTCTCACTTGTGATCCCATTCTTGAGCCTTGCATTTCATCTCCTTCTCTTGATATCACACCACCTATTGCACCTGATGATGTAGCTAGTGTGACTGTTTTGCCTTCTTGTGATTCAGTGCACCAAGATATTTCATGTCTTCCAGCTTTAGTTGATTGGGATGCCTACTTGACAGACATTGCAGGTTTGTTTGTGGAGTCCTACATTATAGATTTGGGAGACATCATTGATGACATTCATCTTCTCTTTGATGAAGATATCCTTCTTCGATTGTTGCGAGGGATCACTCTGACCCTCTTGTGCATTCTCTACATGATCAATATTTAGAGGTTGACATGATTGTGGATACTTTTGTACAACACTTGGAGGAGGTCTCTTTATCTTTTGAGGAGACATGTGAGTCTTTGGATATTATTCTATATTCTTCTCCACTAGATCTTGGAGTGCCCTTTTCAGCAGTGTGGCGCAGTTTACCACCTTTGGAGGAGGTAACTTTCAGCATCGACATGGGGACACTTGAGCAGTTTTAAGAGATTCCTTTCATCATGAGTATTTTTCCTACATCTTTCCTTCATGGTTGGGGAGACTTCATGGATACACCTTTGGTTTTGTTTCTTCCTAAGGGGAGGAACGTGGTTCGACATTCATGGAGCAGTTTCTTCATTCATCATTGAGCTTCTATCATTGGTACAGATTCTACATTGAGGGGGGGCTTCCTACTCTCTCTTCTTCTTCTCTCATATGGGGGGGACTTTTTCCTCACATGGGGTTTTGTCCTTCACATACTTCTATGAGAGTTCTTGGTATCTAGTTTTCATCTCTCTTTTGGGGGAGGGTTTTTTCCCATTGGGTTTTTCTCTCTTTCCCCGCTTTGTGAGATATTTCATTGCATTGGTTTGCATGCATTTGCATTTGTACATGGGTACCTAACATGGCCTAGTAGACGGGACCCATCTTGCATTGCTTAGTTTCATTGTAGACTTAAGTGCATTTCCCTAAGTTGCACTTAAGGGGGGGTGTTGGTGTAAATAATTATTCATCTTGGATATTATTACACCTTACTTAAGTTTACTTAGGAAATGCATTTCATAGTAGTTTGGGTATGAGACACTTGGGTGTTTGTGTCACATTGGGATAGTGCATGTAGGAGAATTTCCACCTTTTGTGGACTTATTTTGTTGTTACATTCCACATTCAGTGGGTGATCCACCTCATGTGGAATATTATATTGTTTCTCCTACCTACCCAGACCTATTTCCTACCTAACCTCGTTTCTTATTGAGCCACATGTCATGTTTGTGTGCTAACATATCCATATAGCCTTGCCTATATAAGCAGGCTCATATTCATTGTATGTAACGATTGATGATCCAGTTGATCAGTATTTTCTCTTGATAGAATACAGTTTATTCCTATCAATATTTTGTCTCTCTATTTTATTTTTCATTGAGCTCTTGATCTTGGCAAAATCTCACAATAATCGTGATCAGCTCTAATATCTAAGAATGATAGTTCTCAGAAGTACCATTAGAACTGTAGACACTCAAAAATGGTCAACGCTTGCGAGGTCATACTTTAACATTTGCGCATTGCCTCATTTTAGGTTTTTGCGTCATATTAACATTTCTCCTATGTCACGCACTTGGTCTTTATCATTTGCGAACATCGAGTCATTCTTCTACTTTCTTCAATCATCTTGTCCTCAAATTTGGTCTTCTCGACAACATTATCCAGTCATGATTTTGATCAATTTTATCCTGTCGCATCAATGTGTGTATTCATTTGTCATCAATCCTTCAATCCTGTCACTCTTGCGATCGATTTGTCATCGATCATTGTCCTCTTATCAATCATTGTTCTTTTATCAATTTTATCATCAATCTTATCATTTTGGACATCGTCAATCCTAATTAGGGTTTTGTCCTCTCTTCAATCTTGTCATTTTGCGACCGATTTGTCATCGATCGTGGTCATTTCCAATTATGTCATCTTGCAATCTATTTGGTCAACCTTGTCATTTTGCGACCGATTTGTCATCGATCATTGTCTGTCTCAATTATGTCAATTTGGATCAATTTGTCATTGTTCCTCGTCAATTGGCGCATTTTCTCAATCAAATTGTCTATCGCATTGGTCATTTATCAAATCAAATCATGATCAAGTCAATTATAGACCTAATTGTCATTCTCGCATTGCTAATTCACCTTCTAGGGTTTTATGATTTAATCATTTAACCTAATTTGTCATTTCTTCCTCTAGGATTAAATAAATTACTTATTTATCCTAAGTCTTCTCATTACAATTAAATCTTTATTTAATTGGCTAATTATTCCTCTTTGTGAATTGATTAATAAATGAAAAATTATTAATTAATTCACTAAATCCTAATTTCTAATTTCTTTCAATTTCTAATTCCTAATTTGTCATCAATTTCAATTTCCTAATTTTCAAATTTCTAATTCCTTTTCCCTCCTAATTCATCTCCTAATTCTATGGGAGTGGCATTTCAATTTGTCATGAAATTGTCATAATTGATTAATCAATCAATTTTGACATGAAATGTGTCATAATCAATCAATCAAAATTGTGCATGGAAATGCATAATTTGTCATAATTGACATATTGATTTGCAATTTCCATTTGAATTGCATCATGCCAATTTTGTCACTTCTCCAATTTCTCTATAAATTGGATAATTTTTCTTCAATCACCCCCTTCAATCACTTCATGAATTCTGAATTGCTATCAAACTACCGAATTTTCGTTCTAGTACTCTTGAGCTTTTTTGCTTTCAATTGTGTGAGCACTTGTAGGTGAGATCCACAAACCCATTGAAGAGGAAAGAACAACATTGGAGCCGCATGGAAGAAGCATCCGAATTGTTATATGGTTTGCATGACATTTTCTTTTGAATGCTTCATTTTCATACCTTCATTGAATGTGCTTTAGAATTAGGTTCATTGCAATGAGTATTTCTTTGATTGAGCTATCATGTTTAACGTTTTGATTGATATACTTATCTTGTGATGATTCCTAATTTCTACGCTACAAGAACTTTCTATGTTAAGGATGAAAACAATTAGCTTTGTACTTTATATTAAGCCCTTAGATCTATTCAATGATGTTTACCAAGTTTCAACACATCTAAGTAAGAATTTTAAATGCCTATGACTATCCTTATGATATCATATGTTGATGGAGTGCTCCATAAGTAATTCTTTACTAACGTGTGAAGTTTGTTCTTTTATATAACACACTACCATCAAAATTTGAATATTTTATATTTGACTCGATGCGCAATGACAAATTGGTAGCAAATAAGAATAAGCTCATAATTAAATTTGAATTTGGAAAAATGGGTTCAATATCACATATATTGTTCTAAATCAAATATAAGGTCTTACCTATAATTTTGAATTAGGTTCAAAAAAATTAGATTTGAGGTTTAGGTATAAGCCATTAAGAGATAAGGCTTTTTACTTTTCTTAATAGGTTTCATTTTGTTTTTATTTATTTTTACATTTTGTTTTACTTGTAGCTTTAAATATACAAGTTAAAAGTTTAGTTTTAATGGTTTTACTATATATTTTTAATATTTTATTAGAACTACAATTAAAAAATTAGATTTAATTTATATAAGAATTTAATCATTTATGCTATTACTTTAAAAATAATTTAAAAATGTATTGAGTCTACAAACACTCAATTATGAAGCTTTTATGACCTTATCTCATGACCCATAAACTTATTTCATCCATGATTTTTTTCTAGTCATAAGGATGTATGTGAAACTAAAGCAAAGAAAGTATGGATATAAGGAAAATAGTGGCATAGTGTAATTTAAGTCCCAAAAGTAAGAAATAAGAACAAAGAAGCGAAGTGAGAGAGAAGATACGATAGATCGATTACAACAGAGTCAAACCAACAAAATTTTAATAACATCATACATATTCAATGAAAATTGGGATTTCCAATACAATTTCCAAGTAACTTCCTCCCTTGTCACTTTCTTCTCTACAAAACCCTATCTATCAATTAGTAAAATTATGAATGAAAAGTCAAATATCATAGCTGCAAATATTTTATATTTTGATCCCTTAGATGTCTTCTCTCTCTCTCTCTCTCTCTCTCTCTCTCTCTCTCTCTCTCTCTCTCTCTCTCTCTCTCTCTCTCTCTCTCTCTCTCTCTCTCTCTCTCTCTCTCTCTCTCTCTCTCTCTCTCTCTCTCTCTCTGTGTGTGTGTGTGTGTGTGTATTCATATAGTATATATGTGTGTATGTGTATATGTATATATGTGTCTATGTATGTACACACACATATATGTATGTATGCATGCATGCACACATATATGTGTGTGTGTACATATGCATATGTTTGTGTATGTATGTATGTATACGTACACACACACACTCATACATATATATGTATACATGTACACACACACACACACACACACACACACACACACACACACACACATATATACATATATATGTACACACACACACACACACACACACACACACACATATATGTATATAAGTATATATTTCTATTCTTCTTAAGCCTCTATTTCTAAATTTATTTGCCTCTCTATCTAAATATCTGTATTTTCTTATTCCATATCTCCCTTTATCTAGATATCTCATTATCACTCCATATCTTACGCCCATATATATATATATATATATATATATATATATATATATATATATATATATATATATATATATATATATATATATATATATATATATATATATATATATATATATATCCCTCTCTCTACCTTTTTATATATCACTTTATATCCCTATCTTTATCTTCTATCTCTTACTCTTTCATTATTTTTGTCTCTGTATATTTATATCTTCCATATCTATATATCCCTCTCTCCTCTATCTCGTCATCTCTACCTTTCCTCTCCATCTCCATCTCCATATCCTTACCCCCATGATGTATTGCACAAATATACCCCAAAAATAGATTAAAGTTTTCCCTCATTGACTCTTCACACCTCTTTGTCGTACCCATTGCACACCAAGGTGCAATTTCTAGTATTTAACTTGTGTATGTCACATGTCATTTACAAAATTTTATGTACTAAATAATTTCTAAGGTGGGTTTGTGTTTTTGGTTATAGTTATTTTAAATATGATTTATGTCTATCATGTGGTCCCTGTTGAGACATGGACCAACTAGGACTTGAACCTAGGACCTTCCATACGTTGTTGGAGTGCTCTACCACTGAGCTACTAGCCCCTCTTGGACCATTCCATCGTCAGTCTGAGTGTGGCTTATTTCCAACACCAACACCCCCCCTTAAGCCACACCTCTCATGTGCTTGGGGCTCCTAGCCTAGACCTGGCTCTCATACCATGTTGAGACATGGACCAGCTAGGACTCGAACCTAGGACCTTCCATACACTACTGGAGTTCTCTACCACTAAGCTACTAGCCCCTCTTGGACTAGTCCATCGTCGGTCCGGGTGTGGCTTATTTCCAACACCAACAATCCCAAATTATAGGTCTAATTTAGTATATGTTAAAGGATGGTTTTAGATTACCTAGACTCAAAAAAAAAAAAAAATTCTAAGAAATAAATTAAAATATATGTGATGGTAATCATTTGATATTAAATAAATTGTTTGAAGTATTGTTAATGTGGATCTATTATACCATCTTACTTGACATCAAAATTTATTTACCAATTTTGTATAAGAATAATTTCATTAGAGGTGGATGTATTAGTCATATTTGGATCTACAGGATGATAACTATCTGTGTTATATCTCAACATTTAAGTTTCAATTTCCAAAGCACATTTCACTAAATGTTTTTCAAATCCTAATTCCTATATGGACAAATTTGCTAGATAACAATGAATGAACCATAATCAACTACGTTCAATTTTTTCTTATAAAATATTCATTTTTTTATAATCCATACCATGTCTTCAATTGAAAGTACTAGAGTCAAGTCATCATTAGACAAACAAGGAACTCTTTTTAAAACCATGTAGCTTTGAGAGCATATAATGTAACCATAATCGGTAAAATCCTCAAAGAGTCAACCGGCTTATGCAACGAGAGAGACACAACAAAAGCAGGAAGAAAACATAACCAATTCACATAAATAGATCATAATAAAGCCTTAGGACTTTTGGCAATCATCTGGAAATCATCATATTATCATCAAATAACATCTGGTACCTAACCGGATACATGTAGGCTTCAAGCCAAATACAATCTAACTGGGACTCTAAGAATCAAGCAGATCACAATATACGAATCTCAAACCTTATTCTCAGTTCTACTTCCTCTTCTCCTACAAATGATTACATAACAGCATATTTATACCCACGGAAACATATTTGGGTCGGCCTCATAAGATTACATTCACTAATGCAGGAAAATGAAACGTGTAATTAGGTTGGCCCTAAGATTTAAGAAATCCTCTCAGAAAATAACAACCAAGAGTTGTGGTTCAGCAGGAAAGTTAGAAACATGCCAAAGAACATCAAACAAGACCCAAAATGGATCCACACGCCAAGAATCGCATCGATAAAGAAGGAAAACCAATCGGTAAGCACAAGAATTGCCCCAGAACCCAGAAACAGTCAACCAGAAGTGATAACTGACCAGAAAAGAACCCAAACGATCTAGAAATCTGGAATTAACCACATGAAACCACCAGGAAACTGAAAACAAGAACTACCATGAAGAGAAAGCAACTACTAATACATACTAGTAAGAACACAGAAAACTACTCAAAGAACTAAGCAAGAACAAAAATTGAAAGGAAATATTTTTGGTTGATGCAAGATGGCTCATCGACCAAGGATGCTCCTACATCAAACAACCCATGTAGAAAAAGATGTTCCATAAGAGGCAACTCATGAACATCTAAAAGGATTCAAAATGAAGATCCCATGCTCATTTCTAATCCAAACATCTTCCTTATCTGCCAACCTCTTCTTTATCTCCTCTGGTGCCTCAACCAACTTCTCTAACTTTTGACTCCCTTTGTTTCTCTTTCTTTTCTTTAGATCTGCACATTCTCTCTATATACTGTCTTCTTTCTTCTGTAACTCAGAATTTCTTCTTCCACAGGACTTCATCTGGTTTGTCACCATGAGCTCTCCTACGACCGGTTCCATCTGTCCATCAGACTCATCTATCAGATCCTTCTGCGAGTTCATGTCACCCTCTGGTATAACCTCTGCAACTGGTTCTATCAGATCTTTCTTCAAAGCCTCTGGTAGGACCTCTGCAACTAGTTCTTTCAAACCTTCTAGTATAGCCCCTACCATTGGTTTCTCTGGACTCTGATTCTTCACGCCCTTCTCTTTCTCCTTCAAGGAAATCAATGCGAACTTTTGGCCATCCTTTTCAATAGTAACTAGATTTCTTCTATAGTCATAAACAGCTCCCCTAGATCGTACTGCCAAGGTTTTCCCAACAAAACATGACAAACACTCATAGATACAATATCACATAAAACCTCATCTCTAAAAGGCCCAATATTGAAACACACCAAACACTGCTCCTTTATATATATCTTTTGATCATCTTGTAACCAACTCATCTCATAAGGACAAGGATGCTTAAGCCTCTTCAACCCAAGCTTCACAACCATCTCCTCAAATACTAAATTATCAATGCTTCCACTATCTACAATGACCTTGCAACACTTACCACCTGATTTACACACAATCTAGAAAAGACTCTTCCTCTGAGTAGATCCGGTATCCTTTCTTCTGAACATGAGGGATTCTCCTTTCTCTGGTGCACAGTCAGGTCTAATACCATTTGGTTCTTCACTTGCCACACAACTTCTTTCCATTCCTTGCTTACATTCATAGGATCTACTTGAGGACTTATGGGAGGATTGCAATGATGAGTTTGAAGTAAGGAAGAGAATACTTTCTAGGTTCATGATGGATCATATCAATACCTTTCAGCTCAAAATGAACGTAATAGGAGTTGTAGATAATGGCAAGGATTTGATTGATCCATAGTATGTTGAGAAAGTATAGGGTTACCCAATTCCAAAATAGAATGGGACAAGAAAGAAGAGGACCAAATTCAAATGAGAATATTTCCTATTATTCATAAGACTAAGAAGTGGTTACAGAAACAAAGACTTGGGAAGCTAGTAATCAAAGATTCTCCTGTTCCAGTTCAAAATGTTATGTCTAATTAATTTGTTAAAACTTGTGTTGCAGGTGGCGCCAAATTTAAAGTTGAGGTAGATACTACCAGAGGTTCAAAGAAATCCTTTGTAAACCAACTTCCAACCCGTATCACCAAATCAAGAACCAAAAACAAGAGAAAAAAGTTGCCTAAAAAATACAATAGTGGTGGATTTAGAAGGGTCCCCAGAGGCTGGGAATATAATGACAGAGAGAAACACCAAGATCTCCACCATAGAATTTGGTGATATTGAGAAGCTTGAAGAAGAAGAAGTAGATATTGAAGGTTCATTGATCTTAGCAAATTTTGGTGTTGACAATCCCAAACAAAGAAGGATGCAGGTTCTAGTGCTCCTCATTGGTTAGAAACTTCTCTCAATGGCAAAAAGAGAAATGTGGTTCATGCTTCAGTTCCCATTGAGGATATGATCAATAAATGTTTGGGAAGGACTCCATAGTCTAAAAATCTTAAAATAACTTCCAAAATGGATTTTGACCAAGATACAGGCAATTGGACTGCTGAAATAGTGCGTCATGTTTCAAATAAAGAGATAGAAAATCCTTCAGGAAAGGATTTCACCATTGAAAAAATTAATTTAGGTGTTGGATCATGGGTAGCTGATGTACACCATTTGGAAGCTTCTACAAAAATAATAATAAGAAAAACATGGAAGGACAAGAAAGATAAACATGATCTCAAGGAGACACTAAGGCACATGGCTGAGTATATAGATGTTATTCACAATCCTAATCCCCAACCAATTTCACAACTAACCACATCATTTGACCCTAATTCATACACTAATGAGAAGCTCTTGGGTCAAATTCAAAAGAGAAATATTGTGACATAAGTCTTTCTGGAATGGTTGGATGAGATTACTCAATTTGGCACAGAGTACTTCAAGATCCTGAGAAAAGTATATGAAGATGCCATAATAGTAATGAGAGAACTGGAAACAAAAATTACCAACTCGAAAAAGGAGGAAACAAAGTGGTAGCTGTGGTGGCTCAAATGAATGATGTGTAAAAATATGGCATTATGAAGTTTTTATCATAAAAACATGTGCAGGGCTTGGATGATAATGTTCTCTACATGTGCAAGAAAAGCATTGAGTGGTATAACTCAATTGTGAAGCAGGGATGTGAAGAGTCTGCCAAACTACGAAATGAATTAGCTCAACTCGTTTTATCCATGCAGAATGACTTGAAATGCATAGGAATCAAATGTCTGAAGGAGGATGGGAAAACAATAGAGAGTCTAGAATTTATCACCCAATCCTTCGAGGGAAAAATTAATTATGTCAGAGAAGAAAAAACTCTAATGATAAATGATTTCTCAACTGTGGCGAAAATTGAGTCCCTACCATTTCTATGCATAGAAAACCTGGGTAGTCATGCGGATATTATGGCCCAAGTGTGGTGAGACAAGGAAGTGTGGCGATAGAGAATCACTCATATCAGACTCCCAAACCATGTTGTTATACAGAGTTTTTCGGTTGCTCATCTGGAATGGAAACGTGTCACCATCGTAGTACAGAATCAGCCTGAGGATCCTGCTCCATAGATTCAATCTTGATTGTGCAGGCCCTTTAAAGTTATTTGATGATGAATTTTAGGACGGTTTTTAGAAATTAGTTTTCCAGTTATATTTTAAAACTAAATCTTGACTCTGGGGCAAAGTTATGTACTATGTGTTTCCCTAAACTGCAGTTAGCCGATCTATGGCTATATATATGTTTTAAAAAGACCATGTGAAGATCCAAGAATTTTTGGCTTTTAGACTTGATATACTGTATTTTACAGTTGCATAATATTTTGGAAAAGAAAACACTCATTTATCTGTGAATTAATGAAAATGAATATTTTGGAGTTTCAAATCTATGTGTTTGATGAATGAAATTGAATTTCTGTTGGAGTTTATTTTTGTCGAAATAGTCTCTTGTTTCTTTAAGAAATGTTATGCATTTGATGAGAAATTTAGTCTAAAAGTTTCTTTTTAATGAAAGGGTGCAAGACATAATAAAGCATGTGAGCTTTGTCATTTGAGAACTCTATTTCTAAAAAATCGCGTTTACACCATAGTGATGTGTAAATGTGGAAATGCCTTTGGTAATTTCTAGTTAAAAGTATATGCATAGTTTATTTTCTTGTTTTCATTCATTGAAAATCTAAAAGGGAGTTGTACCTAAGAAAAATTCAGAGGGAAACTTTCATAAGTTTACCCAACCGTTTAGTTTATTTTCTTGTTGGAGATATGTAATGATGCGCAAAGAACTTTGTCAGAATGTATACAAGGTAAAAATTGAATCAATTGAATCTGAATTAAATTCTATTGGGAAAAATTTTTATTTTTGAGTGATAAGGATGGAAGTTAGAGGAAAAAGGTAGATTCTTTGTGAGCTAAATTGTTATCACTACAGAGGTAGAAAGAAGATATTATGAGTATATTCTGGAAAGTGATAGAAATTGTTGAAGCTAAACTAGAACATTTTTTAGGACTTCTTAGATATGCAGAAGAATATGAATAGAATCTGTCCATTCCAGACAACTTGTGTCATGCCATTTATTTGTTAGTTGAAACCAGAAGTTTATCAACAAGTGTCTAACTGGCAGTGCATTCCTAGAAGGTTCTTCTTTGGGAACTCAAAGAGAAATACAAGAGGATTTTTCAGAAGAAGAGTACTTAAGAATTTTTTTTGGTTTTTGATATCCTTTTTATTTTTTTATTCTTTTGGAGGGACCATTTGTCCTTGATGTCAAAGGGGGGGAAATGGAGAGATAGAGAAATGAAGAAATGGATAAATATGAGTGAGATGAGTAAGGGGCAGCTATATGCAGATATACATGTGGACTTATTTATATTTTTTATATGTTTTGCCATCAATGACAAAGGGAGATATTGTTAGATTTGTGTGAATGTTGCCATTGATGTCAAACTCGGTGATCCGGCTAGGACCAGATGTAGCATATTGACCAATAGTGGACGATAGATATGTATGTGATATTAAGCATCGAGGCATGTATGATTTAGTATTTTTCTAGTCAAGGTCTATATCAATTTTTAGTATCAATTATGATAGTTTAATTGATATCCAAATATTAATATCACAATATGTTCTATGAATTATATGCTCTGGAATTTGTGGCACTTGTATCTTGAAGGTAGAAGTCGTTATGCTTAGAATTTGTTTTTATGGGTCCATATCTATGGGTCTGGTACACCCTTGTTTTGTTTAAGTAATTGAAGTGTGTTCTCTGGTAATTGAAGCATGTAGAAGATTAGTGAAGGCCAACTTGGTTACTGTGTTTTGGTCAAGGCATATTTGTGTAGCGTGTTGATCTAAGCAATGCATTATTGTATAAGTCTTTTTGTTTGGTCAACATATTATCTTGGTGTGTGCGCTTACTAGTATATATATATATAGAAGACATGTATGTGGAGGTATGACAAGGTAATGGAGTGAGTGTGGCACATGAACAAGAGATGTGAGTAATAGAACAGTGGTATGCGAAGGTGTGCAAGTAAATTGAGAGACAAAGGAACAAAGTGTATGCGAGTAGTGTATGCAGTGTGAATAGTGGAGTATGATGTATGTGTAAGAGTGAAGTGTGTGTGCAGTTACAGTGTTGTAGTAACACCTTACCGGATGTGTTGCAAGTAGTTGGATTGATAGATTGAAGATAGTATTCCAGTAATCCCTTACTGGACTTGATGCAGGTAGTTGTGGATAGGTTGGAGAGGTCCCTTACCGAATCTAATGAGTTGTTATTTTAATGTCTGATCTTATCTTGGAACTAATCTCATGCATTTGGAGATGCAATTTTATTCAATTCACTTATTTCTATTGCAGTGAGCATTCCAACAATGAGTCGTATTGTAATCAGGTAGTGAGTCATCCGACATTGATCCGCACTTTTTGTAATCACCATATAACTAGTTATATTATGTTGAGAGTTAAAGCTCTCTATGGTTTTTCCTATTTGGGTTTTCGACGTATAAAAATCCAGTGTCTATCTTGTGATTATGTTTTCATTTATTCTTCATTTGTTGATTTATATTGATAAGATTAATTTCTAAGGTTAAAATATATGGAATGTTATATAAGTGTGGAAATACTAATTCACCCCTCCCCCCTCTTAGTATTTTGGCCCATTAAACCATTCAACAAATAATACCCTATATTCAATATCTTCAAAGCAATACATTTTGCAACAAAATGTCCTCCACATGGTTCATCGTGACATGCATGCAAAATATCAAAAACCTCATCCTCTCCTGCACATTTTTCATAAAATATAAAGTCCGGTGCAGAAAAGATATCCAACAATCCAAAAAAAAAGGAAATCTCTTTTCAACTGGATGACATTTCTCTATTGGTGAGAAATGAGGTGATGTATTTCCTAAGACTAAGCAATTTTCAATGCCAACATACCATGGTGTCTGTAGTGTTGATGCAAATAATTTTTTATCAATAAAAGAATCATATATAATATTCTCTAATGCTAGTGTAGTCAATCTAGATAGAAAACTTGTCACAATGTTTTCCTTCCCTAGATCATCCACAATTGTGATGTCAAAATCTTGTAGGAGAAATAACCTTCTAACTAAGGTGCGACTAGCAATCAATTTATTCATATGATATTTGATGGTTGCATGATCAATATGTACAAAAATTATATAACCTATTACATAATTTATAAGATATTTAATGGGAACTTCTCCTTCATGGCATCCCAAGTGTCCACAACATCTCTCTCAAGACCTATAAACCATCTTAATATTGATTCCTTAAGTGTGAAGGAAAACAATTCTAGTCTATGTGCATTTATTGTATAGTCATAACTTTGATAGAAGACATCAAATTCAAACAAGAATGTGTTGAGATCCTCTATTGCAAGGCAAATGAATTTATGAAGGGATGAAGGAGGTGTATTTTTCATTGAAGCATTCCTCTCTTTGTTTATGGTAGGAAAGTAAAATGTAGTAGTTTCATTACATTGATCTACATTTCCTAAGTATCCCATTGTATGATGGGACCTAGTAGAGGTAGAGGATGACAAATTTGGAAATAAGTAGCTAGAACTAGTTGTAGGAGTTGATGGTGGAGATTGATGAGGTGGATTATTTTTAGGATAGTGTATCCCAATTCCTTATCCGTCTCTTATCTCTTTCATGGCAACTGAATTTTTCCCTCTAGTTGTATTAGTTGGAAGAAATCTCTTGAAGGGATCTCTTATCCTCTACATGCAACATATGTAGATCATTGTCCAATTTGTTTGCATAGTGTTAGTAAATATTTTTGTGTTTGATAAATTTTCTAATGATCTTAAATGTTGAAAAAAAGAATATTTTTTATGAAAATAAGAAATGAGTTTAGAATCCTTGATACTCTCATAGTTTGGCATCGTCCTCGACAACAACACCAAATATGTCTACTCTCCTATATCAACTAATTATTTAAAGTACAACAACGCCAAAAATATCATTTCTACTTTGCAACTTAGGAATAAAACTATCCTAAACTAAGAAACAATTCATTGTTACAAAGTACATTTAATTTCCAACCAAGGTTGTAAACTTAACATGACACCTTTTTTGTAGGCACACTAAAAGGCATTTGGGATTTCTACCCTACATTCAAATTACAAAAATGCATTAAAACATTGCTAAGTTGATAAATGACTTGAACGAAAAAATAGTGCCATTGAACTACAATTCATAATTACTAGTAATGATAATCACAACTAAGAATAGGTGAGAAAAAGAACAATGATAATTTTTAGTTGAAGGCATACATATTGTGCACAGTTAACTAATTGCTATAGAAATAGTGAACTTATATTATCAAATAAACTAAACAACAATAAAATCAAAATAATCTTAGAAACTAATTATAAGTGGCACATTGCCTCAAGTGGGACTTGACTTGGGTAAGTGATGTTACATGTTTAAGTGATCAAATATAGTTACTTCTTCACCAACATTTCATATGTATTCATTCATTCATGAGAATATCAAGTATAGGAATTTAACTATTGATGTTGAAAAATGAAGAAAAATACAAAGTTGATCAATCATATCCATTATTCATCTCATCACATTTATAATCTTAACTATTCTAACTACCTAGGACTAATTTGTCAAGTTCATTGCTAATGTTTAATTACAAGATTATTTGCTAAAGAGACACAACTACAAAATTGGATAGTCCTATTAGAACTTTGCAATTCATCATGAAGATGAGTTGATGATTGAAATAAACGCATAACATATTAGCATAAATAATAAGAGAACTCTAAACATTGAGGCATTATATTGGAAAAAGGATTTTGATGCTTAACTTGGTCATTACTGACCTTTGTGTTGTGTTGCTACAAGAATATTGATAACTCTACCAATTGCTCAAATATAGTTCAGGTTTGCATCATGTTTCTTTGCTACAAGGCATGTTAGTCTCTTTTCTTTGTTCAACACATAGATAAATCATAATATTTAGCACACTTCCACAAATAAATTCATATGCATTCAATCATTTATCATTTCATTAATAATTATGACATGGTGCTTAATAGTGGCAATAAGCTTAGAAAAATACTAAAAAGTTTAGAAGTCTTTGGAGGATTGAAAGTTAAACAAGGTAATTAAAAAGAAATTAAAGAGGTTTATCAATGTGTAAGTTTTCTAGACACAACTCACATAAGTGTTCAATGGCATGACTGAAGACACTCTTCCAAACTAAATAGTGTTGAAAGACAATGCTAAAGGAATTGTAGAAGTGTTCTAGACACAATTCATGGAAATGCTCAAAAGAATGACTCCAAATAACCTTCTTTGTAGACATTTTAAGGTCAACATATATATAGTCTTACCCACTAATAATTAGAATAAAAATTTGTATAAATGACTTGAGTTACTATCAAATGTTACTGAAAGCGAACATTAAATATCAACTACCATACTCCTATATGTAGAATTAATTTCCAACCTCATAAAATTTCATGGGCACTTTATTACAGTTTTATTTTAGTTTCCTTTTAGGCTCACCTCCATTTGTGACTAGAGTTCTGCTAGTGTTGTTTCTAAGAGTTATCCTCACTTCCTACTTATTTGTTCACAAATTGTAGGTCGTATGGTAGTAGCTAGAACCTAAGTCACCAGGTTCGAATTCGAATTCGAAGTTCAACAGCTTTGAAATTCGAATGAAGTTCGATGCAGAAAAAATTCGAAATGTATAAAATTCGAATTAAATTCGCCATATGTAATTTTTTTTAAAAATTTTAATAAATATATGTAATATATCTATAAATTTGCGTAAATAGTTTAACATTGATAAATAGATTTGAAATCATTACAAAAAGATGACACATTTATAAAATATAAACCGTAGGAAACATATGCTTTCACTATTGCAAAGATGTTCTTTTGTCAAAAAGGTACAATAACAGTCAAAAACTTTAGAACTTTAAAATAACTCTAAGTCATCAAGAGCACTTGGCTGGGATGCCAAATCATCATCATCTGTATCACTACTCAGTTCATCATCTGCAAAGTCAGGCTCATCTGCATCTGGCATTGCTATGCCTTCAAGAGTTTGTTGTAAAGAAGTGTTCTTTACTGATTTGTTCATCAGCAATTTCAAATTGTTGCGAACATAGACAAGATCTCCCAACTTTCGAGTCAGCAATTTGTTCCTCTTTTTGGAATGGATGTGGTCAAAGCAACTCCAGTTCCTCTCACAAGCTGATGAACTTGCTCCCTGACTCAAAATTCGAATAGCAAACTCTTGCAGTTCAGGAGCTGATGATCCATAAGAGATCCACCATCTATATCCAGACATACGTGGCGAGTCATATTTGGCTTCTACCCCTCCAAACATCCCTTCTCCTCTCTTGTATTGCCAACTTTGATCTCTGATTAGTGCTGCAATTTCTAGATTTGGTACATACCTGCTAATGGCTTGGTAAAGCCCTACCATGATTTCATTATCACCCCTTCTATCAATAGAAAACAACTTAGGCTCCAAAAAGCAAGCTGCTGCATGTAAAGGTGTGTGCATCATTTTCCATCTGCAATCAACTGTCTCCCATATCTGCATATATTCTGCTTCTTCATTATTTTGTGCTTTTTGAATAGATTCCTTACACCGGTCCATGCTTTCATAAAGCATGCCAAGGCAAGGAGTGTCACCATCAACCATATGAAGCACGTCAACAATTGGTTCACATACAAGCAAGACTTTTGCTGCACTTTCCCAGAAATTGTTGTTTAGGATGATTTGCTCTATGTTCTTCCCCTTGGGGCCTTTAGAAAGCACTGAACTTTCCCACTGATTGGAACATATAACAGACCTCAAAGCTTCTTTTTCTTCAACCACTCTTTTCAAAGTGATATAATATGAAGCAAATCTTGTTTCACAAGGCCTCAACAATTCCTTTGATGCATGCTGCCTATAAATACTCAATGTGAGACGATGACTCCATATGAAATTTGCAATTGCTCTCCCTCTATGAATAGCTTCATTTACCCATGGGAATTTAGCCAAGTCATGAAGCAACAAATCGAGACAATGGGCTGCACATGGGCTCCAATATATCTGTGGGTACTTCTCTACAATCAGCCTCCTAGCTCCCACACAATTTGTTGCACTATCAGTTACCACTTGAACCACATTTTCCATCCCTACTTCAAGAATGGCTTCCTCTAATATTTGAAAAATATACTCTGAAGTTTTTTTGTGGTTCATGGTGTCAATGACTTTCAAAAACACAACACCTTCAGGACAAGACACCAAAACATTAATCAATGGCCTTTGACACATATCTGACCATCCATCACTCAATATAGTGCAACCTGTTTCCTTCCAAGTGGCTTTGACATCAGCTAATTTTTCAGTCACTCTATCTTTTGACCTCTGCAAAAGAGTTGTCCTGATAGCCTCTGAACCTGGGGGTGTGTACCCTTTGCCAAACTCTGCAATTTTCTAAACTGCATTACGGAAATGAGGATTTCTCGCAACATTGAATGGAATAGCACTTGTGTAAAACAAATCAGCAATTGCATCATCCACCTGTTGTTTCTCTACTAGTTTCCAAAAGTTGTTCAGTGTTCCACTCTGTTTTGGTACACTCGCCACTTCGGATTGCACAGAAGAGGAAGACATGGCAGATGTGAATCTAGATATATCTCCTTCAATTCTCTATTTCTTTTGTGCCTTCTTCATTTTGCCTACCATTGAAGCAGCCAACTCTTTCTCTAAAATAGCTTTAAGTTCTGGAGTCACACCTATGCATGCTTGAACACCTCCACCTGGACCCCCTGTATTAGCAAGGAAGTGGTCCCTAAGCCTTGTTAAAGTTCCAATAATATTTGCCTGACATATGTTACATTTGATGTGAGTTCCATTTCGGGTCATGCTTCCATGCCTCAGAAGTTGATTTGGGAGGAGCCATTAAATGAAAATCTGCATGTTTGGAAAGAAAAATTAAAAAACACACTACTTTTATTTCAACCTTTTAAAAATATATAATATTAAATAATATAATAAAAAACCATTAATATAAAATTATAAATTATATAATAATAATATTAAACAACATTATAAAAAATAAACATTATAAATTTATAAATAAACATTATAAAGTATAAACTATTAATTAACCTTAAAAAATATTAAATAAACAACATTATAAATTTATAAACATTTAATAAACAATATTATAAACATTATAAATAAATAATAAACCTAAAAAAATATTAAATAAACAACATTATTAAATAAATAATAATAAAATTTATAATAAACAATATTAAATTGTTTATAAAAATATTAAACCTAAAAAAATTTTAAAAAATATAAAAATATATAATATAATATTACAAACTATTAATATAAAATCATAAATTTTTAAACATTAACATTATAAACAAAAAATAATAATAATAAACTTAAAAAAAATGGCGGCCTACCTATGTAGGTCGCGGACGTGTTGATGCTTGCCGGTGGCATCGCGGACTGCAGGTGGCGTCGCGGACTGGTGGTGACGCGAGCTAGTGGCATCGCGGACTGCAAGTGGCATCACAGACTAGTGGTGATGCGAGCTGGTGGCGTCGCCGACTAGTGGTGGTGTCGCTGACTGGTGGTGGCGTCGCTGACTGGTGGTGGTGTCGCCAACTGGTGGTGGCATCGCCGACTCCTGTGGCCGAGCAAACAAGGCTCCTTTGGCAACTCACGTGGCAGTTGGGCAGAGTGGACTTCGTTAGCAACTCGCGTGGGTGTGATTGCAACTCCTGCGGTCGCCCTTTTATAAAATCTGTGAGAAAACCCTAAAATGCAAACCCAAAAAATAAAAAACACTTTAACAAACCCTAATTTTTTTTTCGAATTTAATCGATTTTTTTCATAGTTTTTCAAGTTCACCGAATTTCAAACTTCAAGGTTCAAATTTGGTCAAACCTGGTGACTTAGGCTAGAACAATAGAAAGGTGTGATATTGTGAAAAAAAAGTGATGAGAGGATTCCAATGCACAAGAAACTACTGCTTAGCCTTTTGTTGCAACTACAAATCACATGTTTGTAAAGACCACATGCCGCCTTCAAAGGATGACAAAGATGTGGATAATATAGGTCCTTGTGATGAGTGGCACAAATCTAACAAAAGAACTCACATAAAACACCTTCTTCAACATTGAAAGGCACGTGGCATTAAGTTTTGATAGAACTGTTAGGCGTGAAGGCCAATTCACATGTGTGATAAGGAGGATTGTGGAAATGTGAATGGCATTTGGAAGATCTCAATAAAGGTGTTTAACAAAAGTACCTTCTAGAGTTTGGATTCAGATGTGTGACTTTGACCAATTTTGGAGGGCACAAACTTATTGGGGGATGCATATAGGTTTCATTGAATATGAGAGCCAAGAATGTTTCTATGCATTGATGAAAGTCACAAACCGTAAGTGATACACTAAGTGACCTTGAAAATTTTGTATGAATCCATCATTGAGATTTTTTCATGATTCGCCAAATTTGTGGGCCTAATATAAAGGTCGTGTTCAAGAGGGGACAATGTGGGCTATCACCTACTAGGTGTTGATGTAGTGTGCCAAATGGGGTAGAATATCATAGTGCTCTTGTGGAAGATGTCAAATAAGCCAAGAAAATGATGATGAGGGATCAAATGTCAAGCCCTACATAGGCTTCAAATGACTCACCCCCTCTTTTTTTTTTTTCCAAATCATGCCTTTATTAGCTACTCTCATTGTAGAAAGAACAGTAAAGGATGACACAAAGAACAATCATAGGCTTCAATGTGGCTTGCACTTGAAAAGAAAGGCCTATGTGACAAGCACACACCCCTCTCTAAATGTCTTTTCAACCTTGTCATATGTGTTTTTCTATTCAACACATGGGCACAAGAAAATACATGAATCAAAAAAAAAAATGAAACCTTGTAAGAGGCCAAATAGGAAACAAATTGCCTAAAAAAAGAATGAAAACCTTTGAATGTTTTACCAAAAGTAAATCAATGGTGAATCTTCTAGATAAGTTGATTAGGTCTAAAGTTTGAACCCAATGTTGGTTCTAAAAAAAGTTTACCTTTAAAACAAACAAGGGCTGAAAACTTGCAAAAAAAAAATGAAGTTGTCATTTTGAACTATCAAGCGAAATGGGGAAACTGCAGTCTGGATATGTGTACCCTAAAGATATCTTATGTAATCAGTTTATACCTCAAAGGACATAGTAAGAGAAATTACCATATGCAAAAGTGACTTAAAACAATAAACCATCCATTCATCATTAACAACAAAGAAACGATCATAACAAATAGAATTGGACAAAAAACTTCTTCATTATATTATATTTTTATCCAAATGCAAGCATCAATCTTTGCTTAACATATCACAATATATCTCTCTTGGCTCTACTCTATCTCTTCTATTCTATATCTTTTGGCTATCATTTATAACGTACATATATACAATTCCCAAGAAGGGTTCTTGTTCCTAGAGCCTACTAATATTATATTTCTATACCAAAGACCATATGTGGTGACCTAAGTCAGTTTTATTCCTGGCCCTTAGCCTACCAACATCATCCCCCCTTTTAAAATGGTTTCTTATCCTTAAGACATGATGCTTAGGGTATGAATCCTTGATATGTTACTTTGAGTTGTTGGAGTGTCTTCTCCCATTTATTTTTTTCTTTTTGGACCATGGAGACTTCTCCTTTTATCTATATGGTTGTTGTTTTTCTTATGTTAGTGTGGTAGGGATTTGGAGTTGTTGATTTATTCCCTTTGCAGTGATCAGTATCCCTTGGAGGTGTGTTAGATGTGCATGTACTCCCTCTCAAACCTATTTGATCTAACTCTTTATCTGGTCTCTCTATATATGATTTTTTTGGAGCCTGTTGTTGATTGCTGCAATGTTTTCCTCTCACAATTTGATTGGATTGTTATAGTATTTCCTTGTGTGCTCTATTGATTCTTCTATCTCCCTTTCTTCTTAGTCTATTTTTTAATGTTTAGATCATTTCTCTCCCCACTGTCTTGTTGGGACACATACTAATGTTTGCTTATTTGGGCTAACTGCTTGTAGAACCACTAAATGTATTTCCATATTCCTTCTTCTTTGGGGGCTTAGAATTGGAGATGTGGTACCGCTAACTCCTCTTTCAGATTAAATATGATCTCCTTCATTTTGAGCAATGCAGTACGTATATGTGGATTCACATTATGAAAAAAAATGTATGCAGGAAATCTGAGGTTACCTCTTCCATGTCTTAGTTTCTCTTGTCCACTCATGACTAATGTACTAGGTCTGTACAATAGGTGATAATGTCCAGTAAGATAAATAAATATATAACCTACTATCTTACACATATCTTTCCTCCCAACAATATATGCATGTATCTAGGTGTTCCTAGAATAAGATATCTCCATCATAATTTGGTATGTATGGGAATTCCCTTTTTTTGGTAGTTATATTGCTTTGATCATAATTTTGAAAGTTTCTTGTCTTTTGGTAGTCCTCTTGTGTGTGTTGTATCAGCATGCAACACTGCAGGTGATTGTATGGTTGAGGATATCCAACCTATGGCCTTCATTTCTAAAGAGTTTCTTTGTCTGTGAAATATATGCCCTCAAATCTTCAGCTGCAAAATATATAGGCATGTTGATATGGGACATGCCTCTTGAAAACTAGTTGTCTTGATGAGATACCTTTTCTTGGTTTCTTTCTCTGTTGGTGCAAGTTTCCTAAAGTACATCTTCTTCCTCATTGACTCCTCCTCAATTAGTGACTCTTTTATTGATATCCATATGATCATTAAAAATTTCTCGGAGCCATAGATCATGCAGAAGTAAACCTCTGATTCATCATTCATCCATGCTTCCAATACTACCTCACTATCTATGGTCTCATCAATCTCATTTATTTCAATTTTCCCTTTTGAGTTAGGTTACTCTCCAGCTTCAATGGTGGATAACTTAGTTATTTTTTTATCTTACTATTATCATCCTCATATTCTTCTTCATTCACCTCTTCTGTATAGGATTCTTCCAGACACTTCCCCACTGGAATATGCATTATTCTTTGTCTATCTACAAATAATATTTCTTCCTTCCTAGCATCTATTACTCCTTTTGAATCAACAAATCATCTCAAACCCAACAATGCATCAAATGAATCAAATCTCTCCTTCACTGTCACTACCTTAAAGCCTACAAATTGTTTTATGCCATGAACATTGACTTCCATATGTTTCCAAGTACTCATTGTCTTCATATTGATTCCATTCGCCAAGCTTATGTTGTAGTGGGTTGGTTCAAGAGTCAATTTCCCTAAGTATTCCTATTTCCTTCTTGGGAGAAAGTTGACATAGGCCCCTAAGTCCACCATTACTCTATTAATCTTTTTATGTTGAATTCGGAAATTAATCATGGTTGGTCTACACTTCCAATGCTTTTCAACTATCCTGGCTTGTGGTGTAGACTACTTGTTCTAGTATTAGTTGAATTGCTTCAATTTTATCAATAAGTCATGTTGTCTTTCTATTTGCGCCACTTGAAGATCCTCACTTCATGTTCAATGAAATAGTTATTTTGCTCCTTCTCTTTGCTTTTATCTTGGTCCACTATTCTTTGAGTTTTCTCAACAATTTGATCAATGTTGTTACTTATAATATGGAAGAGTTTTTCTTCCTTCACTGAGCTATCATCTTCAATTGTTACCATCAGTTGTTTTTTGGTGTTAGTCCCTTGTTTGGTTACCACTATAGCTTTTCACTTTTTCTCCAGCTTAGGATGCATGCACTACTCATCTTCTTATATGTTGCTCTCTTCCAAAGTATATCCTATATCTTTCCCAACCCTACAACATTTTCGTGTTTCTTTTAAAAGGGTCTTTGGTACCTTATAAAGGTGTTTGGCTCCTTCAGTTGCATTTGAGCTTTATAGATCATCAGTTTGTAATGTCGATGTCACATTTTTGTAATGTTGGGGAGCCTTCTCATAGATGAATAGGTCATGGTCCTCCTAACTACAAAATCCACACTTGCTCCCCTTTTCCCTCTAGCACTTAACTATGTAAAGGCCTATCGTGCCACAAAAAATAGGTGGTGTATCCCCTTCCTCTTCCTTTGTGGAATGATCCATTATTTTTGTATGGCTTTGGAGTTTTGGATTGCAATAGTATTTCTTTGATTCCACTACCATGGGCAGTACTCTCTATCTAATATCCTAAGCATATAGCTCACTTCTTTCCAATCCCTTCACATATGCCATATCTCTATCATAATTTGGTTCTTCTCCCACCCAGAATCAGTAGGAAGGAAAGTTTTTTGTATCATGACAACCCCATTATTTGCAAGTGCCACAATATATAGAATTTAGTTTTTGGACTATTTAGACATCAACCCTTAGCGCATTCACATTCTTCTCTCTAATTTTCTTAGAGAATTAATTCCACACATTTCCCTCTCTATCGTAACAACAACACCATATGTTTTGTTTTTCAATCCCTGTCTTCTACTTCATGAGCTCTTGTCATAGCCATAGATGTTTAATTTCTAATTTCAATTTATATACTCTTTTTCTCTCTCTCCTTCTCCATCTTGTACCAAGATTGGTTTTCTATCTAGTAAGGCTAGTGTCACCAACTGTGAATAGGTAGAAAAATATCTTCTTTCCAAAGCCATCCTCAACTCCAACATCATCGTAGAAAGAAGTCACTCTATCTTCTGCTTGTCACTAAGAGGTTCCTCTAGTATTTGTATCACTTCTTTGAATCTCCTATCAAATTCAATGATTGATTCATCCTCTCACTAAGATGATTCTCTTAATTTAGAAACTCCTTCAATTGAGAGTTCTAGATAGTCAAAATCTCAAAAAATTGCTTTCCACACTTTGTCCCATTCATTATCATTTCAGGTGTATGATCTATAGTACCATTTTAATGGCTCATTTCTCATAGAGCCAATGAAATAAAATAGTTTGTTGTTGTCAAGTGTTCCATTTCTACTCTACAATATGGACTCCAGTAGGAAAATATGATCTATGACATCACTAGTTTCATTCTCAAAAATAGGCATCTTCCTCATGTTGCTCATGTTGTCTTCCTCTTCGAAGGTATTCCCTCCTTGACTTCTTGAATTTGTCGGAGTTTTATTTCCTATATTCCTCCACTTAATTGCTTGATTATCACTTCCTAAGTTGTCTAAATTCACACAATGTGTTGTCCACATTTTGTTTCTATTTTTGTAGTGTCGTAAATTGTACACCCTTAATTGGGTGGTACAATTATACACTTAGGTTAGCACCCACCTTAGTGTGTTGCATGTTTTATTTTTAAATTCCCTTTAAGCATTCAATTAATTAATTTTATTAAATCTAAAGTCTCCTTTTATCCCTCCATACATCATAAAATTGGGACCTTTACCCTAAGTGTGCCCCTTTTTATTTTATTCTTTTAATTAATTCATTCATCAAAAGCCCTAATTATGTCCCATTTCATCCTTTGAGGCCTAATTGCGCATACCTAAACACCTTGAATCATCTCATCCTTCTAGAATTGACTTTAGAATCATGATACCTTGCTTCCCTAAAAAATTGGGAAAAAGTTGGTCAGACCGGGATGATGCCTCTTGGTCCCTACTTTTTCTCCCCAAATTTTGACAGTGTGTTTTGGTAGTATTTTTATGTTTAAATCCAAAGGATTATGAAATTATATTGATTCTTGGTCAGTCTATGATTAAAAACAAAGTTAGGGTTTCATACATATAGCCTTTTCTTTCCTCATTTGAGGGATACATCTAGCAATTTTGAAAGAGCCTCTTACGAAGTGAAAGTGAAGGTTTATGTGAAGTCTTCAATCAGAAAATAAAGAATCTATCAAGTCTACATCAACCATTTTCATCATCAATTGAAGCTTTGAAGGTATTGAGAATAATGGGAGATCACTGATTGTTGATTGGCTTGTACCTCTCCCTTAGGGTTTGGTATAGTTTCATGTTATTTTCGTATCTGTGTATGAGCTTCGTAACAATCATTTTTAGATTTACATTCATGTTTTATATCCATCATTGCATGGGTATGTGCAAGCTAATGAGTCACAAATTCGTGGAAGTCTGGGCATTGGAAAACGCGCTCCTCAAAAAATAGGGGCCCATTCTAAAAAAATGGGGGCCCGTTAATGGTTCGAGCTCTCGAGCCGAAAGGTGACGGGGGGCCGAAGCTAAATAAAATGGGCCCCCATTTTGTTACAAAACGGGCCCCCATTTCTAAAAAAAACGGGGGCCCGTTTGTAAATAACGGGGGCCCATTTTGAAAAAACAGGCCCCCATTTTTAAATTGTATTTTTACCATTTTTTTGGGTGAATTTTTCATTTTCACCATGACAGTGAATTGACAAGAGGAGATCAAAAATGGGCCCCTATGCTGTGGTTTCCATTTCAAGCCTCCACCACTATCCCAGGTACACATTCAGTCATCTATTTTCACATTTCATAATTTTCTTGTATATTTTTCTTGTTTTTTTGTGTATTATTTAGTTTTTTTTGTATTATTTTAGTTTTTTTTTTTAAAGTAGCCTATAAATAAATTAGTTTTTATATTTGTACATTCTTGATTTTGATCTAAAATATTCTTCAATAGTTAACCCTAAACCCTAATCAACAAATTTAGAAATCAAAACCAAACCTAGATAATTAACAAAACAAAATATCAAATTAGATATCTCAAAAACATCATAACGAAAATGAAATCGAAACAAAAATGAAAAGGAAATCAAAACAAAAACAAAAACGAAAACGAAATCAAAACAAAAACAAAAGTGAAAACCATTCTTATGACACCTTGGACAAGTACCTTGGCATCATGTATACCATAATCCATTCAAATTCTCTTTATTCAAATTACCCTACACTTAGGAGTATACCATAATCCATTCAAATTCTCTTTATTCTCAACCATCCTTGTCATCATCCATATCATGTATCTCACATTCCTAGTTTTTGACCTTGATTCAAGTGTTTTAATCATTTTGAGACATGTTTTAGGAAAATCCTAATATATAAAATCCTATTTACAAAGAACTGTTACAAAAAAATTGAGAAGATGAGTAACATATATCCACATCTCTACCAAAGTAGGGAGTATGAGTTGAACATGTGATTCCTACCTAGGTAGATATCTACCCAAGTAATCTTATCCTATCCTCTAGGTGCAAATATGCAATACAATAGTTAGGTAAATGCAAGAAAATAATGATGCACCAACAAAGTCAATGTACACATTGAGGTGACACATAACATAAAAGAGAAACCACTAGATATCACATGATTTAATATTTTATGTTTACTTCATATTCTATTACCCCACTTATAGGGCATGTTTAATATTTTCTCACTTGATTTCCTTTTTTAATCATACTTTTACTTCATGTGTTTTATCTCCTATTTTTACATTAAATCTAATCTTTATTAGTAACTACTAATTTCCCATAATGATTGATGTCTTATACTTTAATCTTTGTTCTAGCTTATGATCTTCAAGACTATTTGCTTCACATGTATGTTCATATAGTGTTTTTTTTATCTTATTAAAGCATTATCTTATGTTTGTATATTGGTTAATCTATCTTCTTAAAGTATTATCTTATGTTCATACATTGGCCTATTATTATAGAGAATATAATAGATTATCACTATTTGATCATGCATTTTTGCATCTTAATATCATATGATTGTGCCTCACATGATGATCTTATGATCATATCTTGGTTTATAGAGCATAATGACCTTACATTTCAATATCTTGTTTTAAGCACTTATCATCAATCCTTATATATTCTTACACTAGAAGGAGGATCATCTTATTTCTCACTTCTTTATTGATCTTATGTATGAAATATTTTATATTGATTTTAATAGTTGATGCATTTTACAAGAAATGAATTTATTAAATTGAATATATAATAGATTTATGATGTTTCATGGAAAGTTTTTATTGAGTTTTGTGCGCAAATTTTATATTTAAAGATTCAATAGTATGTGCATGTATATTTTGTTAAGTTCAATATTATATTATGTATTTCATGTGTATCTCATTCAACAACATAGATATGTTACTATTTATAAATGTTTTTTTTTTAATTTAGTAAAATAGATTCTTCTTTGACATAGAGTTGTATATAATTCATGTATATCTTTATATATGCAGGAGCTCTTTGTTATCATGGATGTCTTTGACATAGATGAACTATTAGGTGAAAATCCCCCACCACAACCCCCTCCTCCTCCTCCTCCACCTCCACCTCCACCACCTCCACCTCCACCCCCTAGATTGGATGAAATTCGTTTAAGAGAATGAATTAATGAAAACCTACAAGTGATCGAACAAAACATTGCTGCTATCCAAAATGAGCCAATCACGCCACCCCATCTTGTAGAGTTTGCAAAATCAATGCAAACTGTTGTCGAGTCAGTTAGATCTATTGATCCTAACTTTTTATTATAGAAAAATTGTTTATATAATCTGTTCGCATGTGTTTTGATTTGTCTCCAAGAAACTAACCCATTAAGATTATCTAGCACATTGCTATCAATAGTAAACAAATTACATTCATTTTCTTTCAGAGAGGGTGGTGTAATATTTTCAATTTTTATTTCTTTTCGTATTGGTGTATGAAATTTATATCCAACTTCATTTAAATCAGTAATTTGATTGGCATCATAGTCATCGGGATTTAAAAACATACCAGGATTCGCATCCACATGAACATTTGCATCAACAGTCATACCCGTGTGTGGTTCTACATTTCTTGTATCCATCATGATGTCTTCAATGGTCTCATCTACAACGGGCACTGAACTAGATGCTTCAGAAGTGTTATTCAATCGTCGTTGTTGTGATCTTCGATCTCTTTGGCGTTTTGCCTCCTTCTCTCTTTGTGCTTGAATTTCATTCGTTGTCATTGTCCTCTTTTTTTTCTTTTGACGTTGCTTAGAACCCATCTTTACAAACTCCTCTTCAAAAAATGATATCTTTTTACTAAGTTCTTCAAAAAATTGTGTAAAAAATATTAAAAAGTACTGCCAAATGATGTAAAAAATATTTGTCAGTACCGATTTCAATGATAGTGTGGTAAATCGATGCAATCTATCTTTTTTTTTATAGTAACAGTTATTTAGAAATGGGGGCCCATTATTTAAATAACAGGGCCCCGTTTTCAAAACAAGGGCCCATTATTAAATCCAACAGGCAAAAAAAGGAACAGGCCCCCGTTTTATAAACGGGGGCCCATTCTATAAAATTTGAATCCACAACCCGCCTCTTGCCTCAAGATTAGGCCCGAGATAGGCCTAGGATGGCCACACCTGAGACATGAACCTGCAAATTCAAAGCTCCATGAATGAAAGCACAAATATGAACTTTTGAAATAGTTTATGTGTCTCTAATCAGAGAATTTTTATACGAAATTAAAACCCATTTCAGATTATACTATCTAGATTCTAAATATGCAAATTTATTTAAAAATTAATCATTTTAACTATTTTTCATTTAATTTATACTAAATCAGGTCCATAAATTTGAAAAATTAACTAATTTTCTTAATTTAATAACTTTTTTATTTTAATGAATTTTGAAAAAAAAATTATATGTCATCAATCTAAACAAAATTATTTTCTATTTAAAAAAAAAAATTCAAAAAATGCTAAGTTTACGTCAAATTATGTGGGTCGTACACGTCAAATTTTTAAAAAGATAATTACGACCATTAAAAAATTAATTAAAAAAAATATTAAAAAAAAAATACAGAAAAATATGCTCATCAATCTTCAGTGTGTTACAAACCATTTCCCAAAACGGTTTGAGAAAATAATTTTAATTGTGTCAAAAAGTGTGGGTCGTACACATGCATGGTATGGTCCTGAAACAGGCATTTTTAAAACATAGTTTTTAGAACTCCATTCAAAAAGTTATTTTTTATTATGTGGGTATTAAAATAAATTACATATTTGAAAAGTACACTTAGTGGGCTATCTTTTATATTACTAACTTTTTCCAAGATTCAATCTCTAAGTGTTTCAAAATTTAAGCTCAAATGAGACAAAATCTGAAAAACAGGGAAAACACTCCCACTTTTTGGCCAAAAAGTGGACTCGTCTTCTTGCACTGACCCACATTTATGATTTGAAGCATTTACATTTACATTTACACTCATTTAGGGTTTACTCTCAAGCATAGGGTAGAACTCTAGATTTACTTGTTCATTTTAGGATCTTTCACACACATTTTTAATACATTATCGACTATTTGTGGAGGTGTAAATCACCAAAACAAGGGGTTTGACTAAGGCAAAACCCCATATAGCCACCCAAACACCATTTTTCCAAGTTGCAAGTGCAAGTATAGAATTATGATGGATGCACGATCTTTGGAATTGACTAAACACATAGGTGAAGACTCAAGGATAGAAACAGATCTCAGATTTCTAAGACTAGGGCATGGCACCCTGGTGCTCCCAGGTTTTCTTCTTCTTTTGGCAATTTGACAGTGCAGAGTCCCAGATAGCGATTTCCAAAAGTACAACTTTGTGCAGTATCAGAGACCAAGAAATGGTGCTCTAATCCTGCTCAGTCAAAGCCTTAATTTTTGTGATAGGTGTACATCTGAATTCCATTTCCTACTCTGTACTCTATGTCTTAGTTTCAATCTAGATTTTTTCTATATTTAAATTTACATTTGCACTTTTATTTATCTCCCTAGCCTAGTTGAACATTTCATTACATTTTGCACATTTCCTCTTCATTGCAGTAAAGGAATAGAAACCCTAAAAAATATTCCTTGACTCTCTCTCTCTTGCAAGAAGTAGCCAAAGTGAATCATCTCCTTGGGCTCTTTTGAATTCCAATGTGTGGAGGAAGGTAGAGTTTGGTCCTAAACTACCCAATTCCATTTTTCACCATCAAATTTTGATGAACCCGATGTGAATCCAACCTTCTTAGATTTGTATTTCCTGATTAGATCTTATTGCATGTTTATTTTCTATCAAAAACATAAAAATCTCAAAAATATTGTGTGTTCATTTCTTAAACATATAGCTCATGCACTTTTATGTTTGCACTTAGTTAATCATATAACTACTTCATTGCGTAGACATTTATCTTACTTCATTTGCTTGCATTGTTTCTTTCATTACATTTTGTTAAAAAAAAGGGA
Source organism: Cryptomeria japonica (assembly GCF_030272615.1). Lineage (NCBI taxonomy): Eukaryota > Viridiplantae > Streptophyta > Pinopsida > Cupressales > Cupressaceae > Cryptomeria > Cryptomeria japonica. Next base: position 233,226,858 of record NC_081407.1, read on the forward strand.
CATTTTCAAATACTTTCATGCCAAAAAAAATTTCAAGCCGCTTCCCCAAACCCTGTTTTACCTACGTCGACCTTCGATCGACTTGTCTTTGCATCATAATAGTTTCTTAGACCTTTTTCTAACACTTCACCCATTCCTAATGAGTTGATCAAGTACATTTTGAGGCAAGAGGATGATTTCAATAATACCTTTATTACTGCTCTCCCTCCTAAAGATGAAGCATTGATAGATAGTGTTATCCCCTCTTCCCAAATTGTCCCTACCCATGAGGACACCATTGTGCAAGAAGATATTTTTAACACTCCTCTTAATGATCTCCCTATTTGGGATGTACCATTGGATGATGATGTTTATTATTTCCTTAATTTGTTTCTCCTTAATGAGAGTACCTTGGTGAAAGAAAATGAAATTATGGTAAAAGAGGGTGATATGATTGACCAATCCCTTAATAACACTTCCCCTCCCCAAATTGTCTCTACTCATGAGGATACCCTAGTTCAAAAAGAGATTGTTAAAGGTATCCCTCTCAAGGATGAATCTTTGAAGAATGATGTTGATCCTTCTCCTAAAGCGTACCCCCCTTGTGGATCCTTTAGTGGTAGAGGAAGATATTATAGCTACCTTTCTTAGTCACATTATTCCTTTTTCCAATAACCTTCCCTCTAGGGATGAAGCATTAATGTCTACTCCTAGTCCATCTCCCAAAATTGATCCTATCCGTGATAACATTTTGATGCAAGAAGAGACTCAACAATTCCATTAATAATTCCCATCAAATGAATGATGTTGATCCTTCTTCAAAAATGCACACCCCTTGTAAGGATGCTTTGGAACAAGAGAATGATCTTAGGTCACAAGGGCTTGATATCCTTAATAATCCTTTCTATGAGGATTTCCCTCTCATCCAATCCAAAGAAAAACATGTTCATGAAGAAATGTTTAAGGTTGATAATCCTCTTTATGAACCACCTCATGATTTTATCTCTACTAGATCTTCTTCACATGTTCTCAAACCTTCTTCAATCAACATGATACATGTGAATGGTTATGAAACACCTAATAAACCTCTCTTAACGGTTCAAGGTGCTATTCCTTCTCCAAATTCTCAGCCTCTTAACAAGCCTCTCTTTGTGGTTCAAGGTGGTTATAATAATTATTCATTTTGCACTTATAACAAACTAGTTATTACTGTGCAAGGAGGATACCCCATTAAGAGTCCTTATGAGTATGCTAAACAAATAACCCAAGAGAGTTACAATTCAGTTGCCCACACATATAATACATGAAACAATAGGCAACCTAATCCTCCTCCAGTTATCCCTTCTTCACTTCCTACTTCTCAACCTTTTCTTCCACCAACACCTTGTATCTAACAAACTCTTGGTAAGGATTATGATCTTATTGAACAGCTTAAAGCTACTCCCACTAAGATATCTATTTGGGATTTGATTCAAACTTTATCTGTACATCATGGATTGTTACAAGATGCTTTAAATAACTTAGATGTCCCACCTGTAGTGACACCTAATAACATGGCTTCTCTGATTGATCCTATGAAAGAAACCAGAACTCAAATTGTGTTCACACAAGATGAGTTACCCTCCAATGAGATCCAACATTAATATGATCCTCTTATGATTGTTTTCCTTATCAACAATGGCTCTGGCCTTAATGTTTGTAGCATTCAACTATTGCATAAGATCAACATGGATACATCTCTTATTAAACCAAATTCTCTTATTATTTGTGGCTTTGATAATGTTGCTAGATCTTCTTTAGGTACTATAACCTTTCCTATTAAGGTGGGGCCTATTATTTTACCTACACCTATTCATGTCATTCCCAATTAGCTTAATTATAATATTTCATTAGGAAAAACTTGGATTCATTGTATGCAAATTGTCCCTTCTACTCTTCATCATAGCCTCAAATTCATTTATAACAACAAGATCTATACTTTGTTTGGTGATACCAATTTACAAGCTCCATTTCAAACATCATCTTCTAAATCTTGTTCAACTACTTCCAATTCTTCTCCACGGACTCCTACATCTTCAAGTATCCCTAATTATTTGTGTACTCTTGATTCTTCCTCCACTCACAATGAATTGCCATCTCCTCCTAAAGATACCTTTTCACCACAACAAGTGCTCTTGGAAGACGATTGGGGGTCCTTAGATTTTTACACCTACCTTTGTAGGAGAATATAAAGTCCCTCCAAGAGAACCTAAGACTAAAAAGAATGATGATATGGTGCAAAAAAAAAAGCAACCCACTTTGTCTAAACAACTAAGTAACAATTTTGTGGCTACTTCTAATTCAAAAAACTCTTCAGAATCTTCTTCTAATTCATCTAATTATGGCATTGAGACCTATGTGGCCCCACCATCTCTATCTAATATGGCATCCCTTTATGGTTCGGGTTTTCACATTTTAGCTAAGAGTGGATATAATGGCAACGGTTGTGGTGCAAATGAACAAGGTATTAGGGTTCCTTTAGAAAAGAACATACGTGAAGACACATTTGGACTTGGATATAATCCTTCAAAGCCCACCAAAGCATCTAAAAGATCATCCCTCAATGTGAATGCTATATTTAGTAGCGATGATAAAATCATCTCAATTAAATCATCCTCTACATCTCTCAACACTCATCCTACTCATAAGGAAATTATCGCAATTGACAACTGGGTAAAAGTTCAACCCTGTGTCACACTTTTACAAAGGAAAAGGTTAACACAACAATAACTGTTGAATTTTGTTGCCATAAAAGTGGCATTTGTATTTTGAATTTGAAGATGATGTAAACTGATGAAATGTGTAAAATTTGGTGAAGTTTAAGTCTACTTTTTTTCAAAAAAAAATTGTCAATAATTTATATGTTTTTTTACCTTTAAATTCCATTTTTTTAATTGTTGAAAAATGCTAAAAAATAGGGGGTTTAGTTCCCACCACAAAAGAAAATGTAAATCAACTTATTTTTTTTCTGATTTTGATACCCATTATAGATGACATATATATACAGTGTATCAAAAAAAAATTTGATGTATATTTTCTTTGTTATAGCATTTGGAAGTCGTATATACCAGAATTTGACAGTTTTTATCTCCCACCATAATTTGTTTATTCAATTTATGATAATCAAAAAAATAAAAATACCCTTTTGGATAAGACTCTCTCCTCTAGTGAACCATATTTTTTCAAATTGTTTTGAGGTTATTCGATATTTTTTTTTGTTTTTCAAACCAGCCTCTTACTAAACAAAAGAGTACCTACTTGTAGTATTTTTAATTTTTTATATATTAAATATAATCAAAACATTATAAAAATTATATGAGTAGAATCGTGACTTCGATCTCTACAAAACGGTATTTTTATTTTTTTTAATAAATTTAATTTACCTATTGATTTTTTTTATAGAAGTCACAAGTTTCAGAAAATCGACATTTTTGTTGATGTGGTTGCCCCTTGGCATTCCGTATAGATAGTTCCGGTCGGAAACGTTTCGGCTGGAAGTGTTCCGGCCAGAACTATGGAGGCCAACGTGACTAGTCGCTTCAACCCCATATAAAATAATTTTTTTTTCAATAAAAAATCAATTTCAATCAAGTGCGAAAATAATAAAAGTGATTTTTTAGTAAAATATTTTTTTTTCTAAAATAAAGTGGCATTTTTTATCGAGGAGGAAGATTATAAAGGGGTGATTATTTCTAATTTTATAAAGGGGCAAAGATTTTGATTTTTTTTTCGAAGGCGTCTTCCCTTTCCAAGTATGTTATTTTAATTTTTTTTTTTCAATCATGCTTAATTGACAATATTGGATGTTTTTTGGGAAATTAAATATTTTTTAGATTTTTTCAAACTTTATTTTATTATTCATTAATTATGCTTCAATCATTTATTTTCAATTATGTTATTTTTAATTATTTTTCAATTATGTTCAAATATTTGATTATGTTCAAATATACAAATATTTGAAGGTTTATTGAAAATTGTTTATATTTTTTAGATTTATTAAACTTTATTTTATTAATCATTAACTGTGGATTCAATCATTTTTTTCAAGTATATTATATTACAAGTTTTTTTGTTTTTTTTTAATATTAAACGTTAATTGTGGATTCAATCATGTGTATCTTATCTTCAATCTTTTATTTACATGTACATGGATTTCATATGTTTTTATTTATATATGTATGCATTTATCCATTTTTATTTACGTGTATGGATTCATTTATATGTGTTCAGATATATGCGTAGATTCATTCTTATTTACATACTTAAAAGAGCTAAATAGTGAATTTGTAAAATTTATATTAAACACTAATGAAATTGAGTATATTCAACAATATTTATTACTTAATTATATTTTTTTTGAAACTAATACTTGACTCAAATTCTCTATATATTAGCTACTCTAGATTTCAAGCAATTAATGTTATTAAATCACATTCATATGTACATTGCATAGTCAAATGTAGAATCCAACTAGACTTAATTTCTTACTCTTTATCTTATGTTAGGTAGAAACTAGGTCTCATTTCTTGAACATTATTTTTTATTTTCTAAATTTTTAAAAGTGGAGTTCAAGTCAAATGATCTAAATGGATGAAATTTTCACATGTTTCATTTATTCAATGTATAAAATTTAAGAATGAAAAATTAAATTTACATTTCATTAATTGTGTTTTGTTTGTTAAGAACAAGGAAAAGTAACTATATAACTTTTTTAACTTTCATAGTTTACAAATGAAATCTAGATTTATAGATTTAACTCCAACATTGTTCTAATAAGTATATATATGTATATAGATAACTTCTAGAATTTAAAATAACTTGAAAGGTGCACACAAATATGTTTTTTCTTATATATGGTACATTTTCATGTTTTTGTTTTTAGGTTCAAAACACGAAATTTTGAAGATCTGAATATTTTTTGCAATGGGGAATAAGAGGACTAGATCAAGGTTGTATGATCGTAAAAGGGATGATAAGATGAAAGGTCATACAAAACGTTGTCAACAACAATTCGTTGATGTTCAAGATCAACATGATGATGTTCAAGAAGCATCTACTCAAGTACGAGATGAAATTAGTGCAGGCTCAAGTTCGAATTTTTTTTCTAGTATGGAAAATTTGATGGAAATGGATGAAAATAATATTTTCAATAAAATTCCATCTGAAGATATGATACTTGAAAGCACATTGAAATTGCATTGTAAGAAATTGTGGGATCATTATTTTAAAAATAAGTCTATTATTGGAAGAGCACAATTATTTGCTAAGTTATTTAGGAAAAGGGAAATGAAACCTGTTTTGGAGGAGTTGGGTGTTGATAATAAGAAAAGTTCTCCTGATACATTAGTAAAAGAAACTATAATTGAAAATTTACAAGAACCATTGAATTGTATTGACAACACGAGTCGAGGTATTGATTTAAGTGTTGCATGTAGAGCAATGATGACTATGATTACTAGTAAGAAATTGACTCGTAGAAATCAAGTTAATGCAATTTTTCAATTAATGCATGTATCTAGAAGAGAAATATGTTGGATGAAAGCATTGAAAAGAATTGGGTAAATATCTGTAAGGTTCCTAGAAAAGACAGAATTTCTGAAGATGTAAAAAGCCAGGTCATTGATTTTGGACCAACCAATCTCGTGTTTCTTCCAATAGAAGGGACACTATACAGATGATAGATGAAGATGGTAAAAAGATTACACATCCAAAACATTTCTTAGATACAACACAAAGTGAATTGTTTGAAGAATTCAAGCAAGAATTTTCAGATGTAAAGATTTGCCAAAGGATGTTTGAGAGATTGTGTCCTTGTTTTGTATGCATAAATAAGGTACATGAAACTTGTTGTTGTTGAAATCATGTTGAATTTCATCTACACTTGCAATCATATAAGAAGTTCATGGCAATAATTAATCCAAATCTAGTCATTCCTACAAGTACAACACAATTTGTGAAGTCTATTTTATGTGATAAATTAGAAGATCCAGATGAGTTCAAAATACAACGTATAAAAGGTGAATGCAATGATTGTGGAGTTTTGAGTAAGTTTGTGTTGCAAATTGAAAATATTGATATTCATGCACTAGTTATATGGAAGAGATTTGAATATGAGACGTACCAAACTAAGTCAAGAACCGAATCCAAAAAAAATATGTTGAAAGAGAGTCAATTGCCCTGCATTCAGTTTATAGATAGATTTCATAATATGATATACATCCACATATCCAACATTGGCATGGTGCAAGATGGCAGGCTAAATAGTTTCATGATTCAAAGAATTATTTTCCACCAAGTTGTATTCTTTCAATTGTAGATTTCTCTAAGAACAGTATACATTTAGTCCTCACATAGAAATTCAAAGTCAATATTATCATTCCAATCAAGTTGCAATATTTGTACAAGTTTTCTATAGACATGCACAATTTCAGGTGGATGGTATAGAGAGTACTGAAAATGAACACATTATCATCAAGGAGGTTCATTTTTATATCAGTGATGATACATGTCATGATAGAAGCTATGTAGCACATTGTTTTGGAATGTTTTTTGAAGATATTAAAGATCGTGGGATAAAATGTTCACAACATTGGATTTGGTCAGATGGATGTGCTAGTAAGTGTTAGATTTGAAATTGATTATAAGAACCGATTTTTTTCTTATATATAATTTCATTGTATAACAGGTTAAAAGTTTAAATATATATATGTTATTCATGTCAGGGCAATTTAAGTCTACAAAAGATTTTAACTGGTTATCCCTACAACATGCTCGACATAGCATAAAGTTTTTGTGGAACTTCTTTGAGAGTGGACATGGAAAAAGGAGAGCATGATGGAGCAGGAGCATGTGTGAAGTGTGCACTTTGCCAACATGAACTTGTAGGTAAATTCTCTTCATATTTGTGTACAGTTTTAATTCTCTTCATAGATTAATTTAAATATATATATATATGTATGTACATCCCAAGTTGTCCAATTTTCTAAAGCGAGAGCTTCTGTACAGACAACACCATACGCAATTCTAATGATATTGTTGAATGGTGCAAAAATCATTTTGTTGGTTGTGATACAACTTACAACAAGCGTTATTCTTGGGAAGTATATATATATATTCTTAAACATTCAAGTGTTCTTGAATTATTTTTAAAATTTATATGTGTGTGTGTGTGTGTGTGTGTGTGTGAAATGAACTAACTAAATAATTTGTATTATCAGATATTGATCGATCAAATCCTTATAATTGTCAATCAATTAATGGTATTATAAGTTTTCATCAAGTCATGACTACGGGATTTAGCAAGCCTTGTGTTATTCTTGCAAAAGGAAAATCATGTTTTTGTGTTGATTGCATTGTGAACAACACAATTACTCATTGTCAGAATATTGTTGATAGATATGTTTTGCAATGAGAAATGAAAGAATTGTACACAATGCCTCCTTATGAAGATAGTGACATTATTGATATTCATGATCCTATATATTCAGCTGATTATAAATATGTTTCTGATTTGGTTGTTACAGGTGCATGCATGCATATTTTGTAAATTATATATGTACATGTACAAATTTTTAAATTCTTATTTAATTTAATATTGTTCAAAATTAATTTAAAAATGTATAATGAACTAATATTGCTTGAAATATATATACATGTGGTCTACTTTCACAGGTGATATTTTTGCAGTGATTGTCGATCCTGACAATACTGAAAGTGTAGATTATTATCTACTGATAGATGCACACAACCAAAATGCAAGTTATTGGAATCAGTCAACGATGATTATGGGCAGCAATATCCCACTAGTCCAATTGTTGTTGAAGGCACCTATTATCAACAAATAAAGATAGAATACAAATGGTGTAACATTCATTGATTATATGCCTGGCCAAAAAGTTCTACACTATAGTCACATAGTAATAGCGACAAGATTGCAGTTGGAGACATTTCCAAAAAGAGGACATGGCAACCAAAAGTGGAGGTTGCCTATTGAAGATCATGAGAAAAAATTAGAGATTATAAAAGATAGGGAGGATCCAAATTATATGTACCATGAGCTTTAAGTTCACTTGTCATGTTTGAAAAAGTAAATTATATTAGATAGGTCTTATTTTGATAAAATCATATATATTTAGATATTTAGGCATGTTTAAATTCGGATAACTTGTGGAAATTTTGTTTTATCGATGCATCTATTTTACGTTTTATATGTTGATTTTACATATTTTATTCTTAAATTAAATATTTTGTGTCTATGCATTGAAAATGTATGTATTGATTTTAATTTTTTTTTTTTATTTATGTGTATGGATTCATTTCATTATGTTGTCTTAAGGGGTCATTTAAACACATGTATGGATTCATATATATTTGTACACATGCATGGATTCATTTTATTCATCTATGTATTCATTTAATTTATATTTACACGTGTGTAGTTTCATTTAATTATGTTGTATAGATTCATTTAATTATGTTGTCCTAAGGTGTTTAAATTGGTCTTAAGGGGATTTCTGCAAAGTGGTCATAGTGCATGTATATATAGTTACACAGGTAGCTTGAATTTTCAATATGTGAATCACCTTTAAATCATCTTTAAATGTATGTATACATGTATTGATTCATTTATAGATATGCATGATCCAAGAGATCATCTATATATATGTTGTCTTAAGGGGTCTTAAGGGGATATTTGTGTCATGGATTCATTTATATTTTTACACATGCATGGATTCATTTTATTCATCTATGTATTCATTTAATTTATACTTACAAATGTATGGTTTCATTTAATTATGTTGTATGGATTCGTTTAATTATGTTGTATGGATTCGTTTAATTATGTTGTCCTAAGGTGTTTAAGTGGTCTTAAGGGGATTTAAGGGAATATTTGCATCATGGATTGTTTTATATTTTTACACATGCATGGATTCGTTTTATTTATCTATGTATTCATTTAATTTATATTTACACATGTATGGTTTCGTTTAATTATGTTGTATGGATTCATCTAATTATATTGTCCTAAGGTGTTTTAAGTGGTCTAAAGGGGATTTAAGGGGATATTTGCGTCATGGATATAAGTTCATTAAATTTTTGAATTAAGTTCATTAAACATATATAAACACTTAACTAAAATGAACGACTAAATTTATTTAACAATGAACAACTAAAATATACATAAACACTTAACTTTCAAAAATGTAATCTTTTTTCAAAAATGTGCAAAGTCTAGTATGAAATGTAGATTCCTAACATATATATGTACATATGTCTATCTATCGCATACACATTTGAAATTCAAATGACTATCTATCACATACACTTAACTAGAACACTTAACTAAATTCAAATGACTATCTATCATTTAAATACTTTACTTTCAAAAACATAATATATAAACATGCAAAGTAGTATGAAATGTAGATCTATCTAACACATACATAAATGTGTCTATCTATCGCATACACATGTATTAAATGTCTAGTACACATACACATGAAATATGAAAAATAAATATCTAGTACACATACGCATATGAAATGTGTAGTACACAAGTATGAAATGTCTATTACACATGTACAAATATGAAATGTCTAGAAAATGTGTGCACATGCACATATATAAACAATGGGGTCACCTGGGGCCCTGTCCCGATCCATGCATCTGCAATAGAGTATGCATGCATAAACTCATACATTAAACATTTAATTCATACTCGAGTAAAAAAATTTAAGTAACATAGATTAAGAGCATTTGTGTGTACATGTACATGTTGTAGACAAACATACCTTTAAAGGGTCTATAACATCACCACCATTTGCATGCAAGATTCTAGGGCGTCTATGTGATGAGGAGCTCAACCTGTGTGATAGTGGTGCATCCTGCAATGTTGAAATTTTGTTGGATATATACACACATATATTTATAAATTGGAACCTAACCCTTTAAATATAGAACTTAAATATTTAAGAAATAATTAATTTAAAGTTATAATGTATACCTATGTCTCCTGATGAACAGGGTCGGTGGCAATGTGCAAATCCTCAAACATTGCCCCCTGTGTCGACAATATAAATTACACATGGACTCACATGTAGATTATTTAAACATTCACTATTAATTTTTAAATATATATATATTATTTTAAAGATCAAATCAAATCTACTTGAACATGTACATGTACATGGTTGTAGATAAACATACCTCGGGGTCTCTAACACCTCCACTGCACGCATGCTGGACTCTAGAACATTTGCGGTATGAATGGCTCATCCTGCGCAATGCTCGCTCATCCTAGACAATGCATATATTTTGTTTGATATATAATTTAAATAACTTAAAATTATTTAATCAACACCTAGATATCCCTTTAAATAGAACTTAAAAATAAAAAATAAAATAATTTAAACTTTATATATACCTGTGTCTCCTGATGAAAACTTAGGTCAGTGGCAGCATCCAAATCTCCATACATCAACCCTAACGTGATACCCTATATAGTTCAAAAAATACAATCCAATATAAAATTAATTTAATCCATGCAGTTCATTATACAATCAAGTAGCTATATAAAATTGCTAAATTAAAATTTGTAAATTATATATTATAATTCATACCTCTCCTTAGGACCACATAAGACGCCTTGCCACACCATTTGGTCTTATGTGGTCCTAATAGGTCCTAAGGGGCGCACATGTGTCAGAAGGGGCCTTATGTGGTCCTAAGCGGCCACGCATGTGTTCATTCTAATAGGTCCTAAGGGTTCACCCATGTGTTAGAACACATGTGTGACCCCTTAGGACCACATAAGACCCCTTTCGACACCATTTGATCTTATGTGGTCCTATTAGGTCCTAAGGAGTGCACATGTGTCATAAGGGGCCTTATGTGGTCCTAAGGGGTCACCCATGTGTTAGAACACATGTTTGGCCCCTTAGGACCACATAAGACCCCTTTTGACACCATTTGGTCTTATGTGGTCATATTAGATCCTAAGGTGTGCACATGTGTCGTAAGGGGCCTTATGTGGTCCTAAGGGGTCACCCATGTTTTATAACACATGGGTGACCCCTTAGGACCACATAAGACCACTTTCGACACCATTTGGTCTTATGTGGTCCAATTAGGTCCTAAGGCGTGCACATGTGTCGTAAGGGGCCTTATGTGGTCCTAAGGGGTCACCCATGTGTTACAACACATGTGTGACCCCTTAGGACCACATAAGACCCCTTTCAACACCATTTGGTCTTGTGTGGTCCTATTAGGTCCTAAGGGGTGCACATGTGTCGTAAGGGGCCTTATGTGGTCCTAAGGGGTCACCCATGTGTTACAACACATGTGTGACCCCTTAGGACCACATAAGACCCCTTTCGACACCATTTGGTCTTGTGTGGTCCTATTAGGTCCTAAGGGGTGCACATGTGTTGTAAGGGGCCTTATGTGGTCCTAAGGGGTCACGCATGTGTTAGAAGACTTGTGTGACCCCTTAGGCTCACATAAGACCTCTTGCAACACCATTTGGTCTTATGTGGTCCTAATAGGTCCTAAGGGGTGCACGTGTCAGAAGGGGCCTTATGTGGTCCTAAGGGGTCACCCATGTGTTAGAACATGTGTGACCCCTTACGACCACATAATCTACCCCTTGCGACACCATTTGGTCTTATGTGGTCCTAATAGGTCCTAAGGGGTGCACATGTGTCGTAAGGGGCCTTATGTGGACCTAAGAGGTCACCCACATGTTAGAACACATGTGTGACCCCTTAGGACCACATAATCTACCCCTTGCGACACCATTTGTTCTTATGTGGTCCTCATAGGTCCTAAGACACCATTTGGTCTTATGTGGTCCTATTAGGTCCTAAGGGGTGCACATGTGTCGTAAGGGGCCTTATGTGGTCCTAAGGGATCACATAAAATAATTATAAACACCTTAGGATGTATACATACACATACACATACATATATACACCTTAGGACATGCTATCAGGGGTCGTGCGTGGTTCTGAGGGGTCACACATGTGTTAGAACATATGTGTGACCCCTCAGGACCACACACGACCCCTAATAGCATGTCCTAAGGTGTATGTATGTCCTAAGGTGTATGTATGTCCTAAGGTGTATATAATAATTTTATGTGTATGTATTTATGTATGTGTGTGTATGTATTTATGTAGACCTATGTTTGTATGTTTATGTATGTATTTTTATGTATGTGTATGTGTATGTGTATGTGTATGTGTATGTGTATGTGTATGTGTATGTGTATGTGTATGTCCTAAGGTGTACATATAATTATTTTATGTGTATGTATTTATGTATGTGTGTGTATGTATTTATGTAGACCTATGTTTGTATTTTTATGTATGTATGTGTATGTATTTTTATGTATGTGTATGTGTATGTGTATGCTCTAATATGTATGTATGTAGGTATGTATGTATGTATGTGTATGTATGTGTATGTATGTGTATGTTTGTGTATGTATTTGTATGTATGTGTGTATTTATGTACATGTATGTATTTATTTTCTAATTTTCTAAACTAATATGATACAATAAATACAAATATATATATATATATATATATATATATATATATATATATATATATATATATATATATATATATTTTAAAAACTTATATAAAATTAATTTGCTATAAAAAAACTAATTTTCTATCAAAAACTATCTAGAAAACAACATAAATTAATATGATACAATAAATACATTTTTAAAAAATTAAAAAAATGTACGTACCACTAAAACACTTCTGGCTGGATCACTGAAGTTCTTCTCACCCTCCCACTTAACTCCAAGCCACTCAATGCAAAATGAGGGGCTTGGGTGGATTTCCGGGTTTATATAGCACAAGGGGTTTCCAAACGGAAATGTTCTAGCCAAAACCCTTTCGATCAGAATGTTTATGGTCGGAAACCCCTTGCCATGTGAGCGATGTGTGGCCGCCAACTCATTTCGGCCAGAAGGTTTCCAACCGGAATGCTTCTAGTTGGAACCCTTCCGGCCAAAATAGGCATTGTTAACCTAAAGTGCAACACAGATCTGTACGATCACCCAACTCTCTTTATGAATATCCTCAAGAGATTTGCAATCCCACTTATGAGGTTTTATCTTCTATTCATTCTAATATCCTCTCTTCTAGAAACAAGGCCCTAATGAATTATACTTGTCCCTCTTCTAAGTTTTCCTCTATGTATGATAAAATTTGTGAGCAAGAGTAATGCGAGTTGGTAGCCTATTATCCTACTAGAAACTACTTTCTTGATCAAGAAATTCCAATACTCATCATCTTATACATGTTTTTGCTCTCACTGAGTGTAGAGAATTTCACAGGTCATATTCAAATCCTCCATCCAATATATCCTATATTTAAATATTAGTGGCTATTATGTTGCTTTTTATAATGTGGCATTGGTAGCTTACCTATTGGGGGCTCATTGCCATTCGTGATAGTACAATTTCACATGCAATCATACTTTGGAAGAAACATAATAGCCTATTTTTGTCTCATCTATTGCCTCTATGTGTGGGGGCAAGAAAGATTTCAAACATCTCTCCTTAAGATTAAAATTTCCCTTTGGTGAAGTAGTATCTTCTATAAGGATCTCATATTGATTGTAGAGGAGTACATTCCTATTGGGAATTCCCTCTCACATATAGGAACAAGTATACCTAATGAGGATCTTAAATACATATCCTTAATTAGGACCTCTTCCTTGGTGTTGGAAGTCTCTAATAATTCATCAAATTATTTTCTTCATTAAGTGGCATCTTTTATAAGGAACCCTTCTATGTTGTGAACATGCATATCCCTAATGAGGATATCTTTCCTTATTTTAGAAGAGTATTTTTTATATACATGCTCTCTCTTTTATGTCCTTGTCTCTATACTTAGGGGGGCAAGAATGATATTTCTATTTCCTATCTCTTTTTCTAAAGATTCACCTTTCCTTTGTTGAGTTGTATTTTTCATTTGATGTCATTTCTTGCATAGAATATGTGTCTTCCTTATCTAGGACCTATTCTTTGTTTGAAATAATACCTCTTTCATGAATAATATCTCCTTAGTGAAAGTGTGTAATCCTTCTTGAAGAATCCACTCTTTTCTAAATATTGGAAAAGATGTGTATTTTTCTTTTCCTTCTCTTTAAAGATGTTATCTCTATCAAAGATCCCCTCTATTCTCAAAGGTGGATGTCTTTGGATAATGATCTCTTCCTCCTTTTTCATAATTTAAAAGGTAATTCTTTTCCAAACCCTAATTCTACATTTTCCACTTAATCTTTCATCTTGTGTTAGAGAGCTCCAATTCTCACACTCTTGGTTGTGTTGGAATTGTGGCTTAGTTCCCTTTCTTACCAAATGATTCTCCATTGGTTTTGTTCTTGTATCAAACCTTGTTGTGAGAATTTGTCATCAATTTCCCTTCACAATTTGTTGTGGTAAACATGATACCATGTTTGAGCTCACTAATTAGCAAGCCGAAATAGGGGGGCATATAGCTACCCACAAATTTTATCATTTTCTTAGTAAGCATTTAGGTGATTTTGTGATTTTATCTAACAATGTGGTTTTGTAGGATGTGGTTCCTAATAGTCTACTGCAGATACCGCTAGGGGCTTTGTTCCACACCATATGGATATATCATTTTTCATTAATGTTTACTTTTCTATACTTTAGCTTGCATATGCACGTAGTGTCATATGAACGTTAAAGTGGGGACTAAATGTAGCGTTGTAAATTCTACACCCTTGATTGGGTGGTACAATTCCACACTTAGGTTAGCACCTTCCTTAGTGTGTTGAATGTTGCATTTTAAGTCCCCTTTAAGCATTTAATTAATTAATTAATTTAATTAAATATAAATTCTCATTTATCCCTCCATACACTATAAAATTGGGCCCTTTACCCTAAGTGTGCCCCTTTTTTATTTTATTCTTTCAATTAATTAATTCATCAAAAGCCCTAATTATGTCCCATTTTGACCTTAAAGGCCCGATTTCACATACCTAAACACCTTGAATTGTTGCATCCTTCTACAATTGACTTTAGAATCACAATACCTTGCTTCCCTAAAAAATTTGGGAAAATGTTGGTCGTACCGGGATTGATGCCTCATGATCCCTACTTTTTCTCTCTAAATTTTAGGAACATATTTTGGCAGAATTTTTATGATTAAATCCAAATGATTGAGAAATTATATTGATTCTAGATCAACGTATGATTAAAAAAAAGGTTAGGGTTTCATACATATAGCCTTTTCTTTCCTCATTTGAAGGATCCATCTAGAAATTTTGATGAAGCCTCTTATGAAGTAAAAGTGCAGGTTTATGTGAAGTCTTCAATCAACAAATCAAACATCTATCAAGTCTACATCAACCATTTTCATCATCAATTGAAGCTTTGAAGATATTGAAGAATAATATGAGATCATCGATTGTTGATTGGCTTGTAACTCTCCCTTAGGGTTTGGTATGGTTTCATGTTATTTTCGTATCTTTGTATCAACTTCATAACAATCATTTTCAGATTTACATTCATGCTTTAGATCCATTATTGCATTTGTGATTTGAAGCATTCACATTTACATTTACACTCATTTAGGGTTTACTCTCAAGCATAGGGTAGAACTCTAGATTTACTTTCTTGTTCATTTTAGGATCTTGCTCACACATTTTCAATACATTATCGACTATTTGTGGAGGTGGAAATCACCAAAACAATGGGTTTGACTAAGGAAAAACCCCATATAGCCACCCAAACACCATTTTTCCAAGTTGCAGGTGCAAGTACAAAAATTCGATGGATGCATGATCTTCCGACTAAACACATAGGTGCAGACTCAGGGACAAAAACAGATCTCATATTTCTGAGACCAGGGCGTGGCACCCTAGTCCTCCCAAGTTTTCTACTTCTTTTGGCAATTTGACAGTGCAAAGTCTCAAATAGAAATTTCCAGAAGTACAACTCTATGCAGTATTAGGGACCAATGTGTGACACCCTAGTCCTGCTCAGTCAGGCCATAATTTTGGTGACATGCGTCCATCTGAATTCCATTTCCTACTCTGCACTCT
Source organism: Cryptomeria japonica (assembly GCF_030272615.1). Taxonomy (NCBI): domain Eukaryota; kingdom Viridiplantae; phylum Streptophyta; class Pinopsida; order Cupressales; family Cupressaceae; genus Cryptomeria; species Cryptomeria japonica. Next base: position 233,242,969 of record NC_081407.1, read on the forward strand.
GTGTCTCGGTTTCATATCTGTATTTTTTCTGCATTTCAGTTTACATTTGCACTTTTATTTATCTCCCTAGCCTAGTTGATCATTTCATTACATTTTGCACATTTCCTCTTAATAGCAGCAAAGGAATAGAAACCCTAAAGATATTCCTTGACTCTCTCTCTTGCAAGAAGTAGTCAAAGTGAATCATCTCCTTAGGCTCTTTCATATTCCAATGCAAGGAGGAAGGTGGGGTTAGGTCCTAAACCGCCCAATCCCATTTTTTACCATCACAATTTTGATTTACTTTTGTTTCTTCTTAACTCATTGTATTTCTATTTGATGTAATTGGCATAGGGGATGACTCCTAGTCTGAAGGTGTGATTGTTCAAAGTAGTGTTTCGGTTCCAAATGTGACATTTGATTAATAGGTGTTGTCAATATATATTCCTCTAAAAAAAATTTAGGATTGAGATTATTTTCCCCTACAGTTTTGTTCTTTCCTTTCGTGATATTTTTGGCTTATAATTCCTTTATCTTCCCTTTTCTATCTTTGATTGCACCCACGTTCATACACTTAACTACGCTCTCTTTGGTGCACTTTCCTTTCCCTCTTAAATTTTCTTCTGTCATTATGTTGGCTTGCTCTTTTTCTTTTTTTTCAATTTCTTTTGTTCTTTTGTAATATATTTCCTCTCTTTCTCAAGTCTTCCTTTCTTTCCTTTCACCAGTCTTCTTTCCTATTGGTTCCTCAGTTAGTTATCTAGTTTCTATCATGGTTTTATTGCTTCCTTTTTCCATAGTAATTTTCTCTATTATTCCTCATGTCTCCATATATATACCTCATTATCTTCCAAAATCTAAATAGTCGCACCTTTTTAGGGATCCTTTCGGATCCTGCCCCCTTTCCATTTGCCAACCCCTAATTTCCTACCCCCCTCTCATAGAGGTGGCCCTTAGGGTCTCGCACAAATCATTTTTTTGTCATTTTTCCTTCTCTTTTCTACTCTAAAATTTTCTCACTACTAGCTCCAAGGTCCCAAAAACAAAACCAATTTTAGTAAAAGAAATGGGGAAAGTACAATTTGGATATTTGTACCCCAAAGATATCTTAAATGTAATCAATTTAAACCCCAAAGCACATAGTAAGGAAAATTAGCATGTGTGGAAGTGACTTAATACAATAGACCGTCCATTCATCATCAACAACAAACAAACAATCATAACACATAGAATTGGACCAACATCTACATTATATTATATCTTCATCCAAAATGCAGGTTTGGGTCTCTACATATCACAATATCTCTCTTAGCTTTACTCTATCTCTTCCATTCTATATCTTCAAGATATCATTTACATATATACAATTCCCAAGAAGGGTTATCATTCCTAGAGTCAGATTATGATCTATTTCTATATCGTAGACCATATGCAATAGCTTGAGTTGGCTTTGTTCCTGGTCTTTACCTCGTCGACACCATTTTTCACCAAATGAAGGGTATTTCTTCATTTTTTGGACCTTTCAAACTCAATATCAATGAAGGTTTAACTCCATGACACTCCATTGATAGAGCTAAGTATGAAGTCATTTAGATATGAGGAGTCGTGCAAAATTAGACAAAGAAATGGTATTTGAGAAGCCAAGAAAGTCAAGCAATCTTTATACAAATATCAAACCGGTACCTTCAACCAAAACAAGCTTAGATACCATGTTGGGATTAGCTAGAATCAAGATACACAATATAACCTTTCATAAGTGAAACTAAATTAGCACAAATAGCAATATTTGTGTAATCTACATAGTAACCTTGCTTATGTAGACAAGGTTGATGAGGTGAGAAGATAGGAGATTGTTACTAACTACCCCTCCAAATGTAGACAAGATTGATGAGGTGAGAAGGTAGGAGACTATGACTAACTACCCCTCCAAATATAGACAAGGTTGATGAGGTGAGAAGGTGGGAGACTGTGACTAACTACCCCTTCGAATATAGAACACTTCTAAGTTTTCTTGACAAGTGTGTGAGCAAGTGACACTTGTGTATACAATAGGTGTCACATACAAGTGAGAGCACATGTCTCAACCACATAAAGTGAGACAAATTTCTAAAAGTCCCAAGTAAACTTCAAGAAATGTGAATAAGTCACCCTAAAAAATGATAATAACTAATCAATTATGAAATGACTATTTATACAAACATAACTGACCCACTAAAACCAAAACCGAACCACACAATTATAAAATAACTCAACTATTTGTTTAGACAAACTTAAACATATAATATATTATAAATATATATACTTGAAATTCCAAGTGGACATCATATTTAAAGTGAGCCAGCAAATCATTGAGAAAGCACATGCCCAACAACCAACATCCAACTCTTATTTTATGTTGTGCAACTTCAATCACTATCATGATTGGAGATGTAGATAAACATAGAGATGTAATCAAATGATAGGTATTATTCCTCACATGCTCACCTCGTTGCATCATATTCATGCCGTGACTAATGCAAGCAAACGTGTGCACACGTAAAGCAAAAGTCTCTTTCCTCCGTTTGTATAGTAGAAAGTTAGGTGTCTAACTATTTAACAATCATTTCATTCCGCGTCGGCACAATTCATTCCACATTGGCGTTTGAAAAAATAATGCCATTCACGTGGCATTTTTGACGTTACGTTGACTTGACCGTTTTTCGTTTTTTTCTCTTTAACTCCTTATAAAACTCACGCCCGCAAGTTTCTCCCCATCTCAATCCACAAACCAAACCTGCTCTGCATCATAACCAGGGGACACAAACTTCAATTCATGGCGGCTCTTAATTGTTGCAGTGTAATTATAGTGGGTGCAGGCATTTCAGGTAATTCAAGAAATTTGCTCAATTGGTCTATTACAGCAATGTCTAATTTGGGTTTGACTTGACAGCAAGAGATTGATTTGTTTTGAAATTTGACTGAATTTATGCAGGCATAATGGCTGGTAAAGTTCTGGCAGAAACTGGTGTCAAAGATATTGTAATCTTGGAGGCAACAGATCAGATCGGTGGGAGGATGGCGAGGACCAAATTTGGTGGTCTTACAGTGGATGTTGGAGCTGGGTGGATTCAGGGAGTTGGTAATGGCAATGGTGGCCAAGTGAATCCCATCTGGGACCTTGCCAATAAATACAATCTACGCACTTGCTATTCTGATTACAGTAATGCCCGATTCAACATTTATGATCAGAGGTAACATGAACAAAATTAGAAAGAAAAAAAGTAAAGAACAGAGTTTTTGATAGTGCTTGATGTAATGCAATTCAACAAGGTTTTGACTGTAAATTTGTTATGGCATGGCAGTGGAAATGTAGTCCCTAGAAGTGTCGCCGGGGCTTCTTATGACTTGGCAGTCAATGCAGCAAATCGTGAACTAGACATGGAAGCTTCTGGGGAAGAAGATGTTGAGCCCCAATTGTATGTGGACCCACCATGTCTTAGGCTCTGGTTAATGTTTTTATGCTTTTTTTCATCCACATTTTTTTGAATATGTAGAACACTAGTAACATACACTTATTTAACATAAGAAAAAAAAATTAAATTAAATATATATAAAAAATTTAAATTAAATATATATTTGTTCTTGCAGTGTTCCATCGACACCATTGGAACTTGCTATCGACTACATCTTGAATGATTTTGAGATGGCAGGTACACACTGAATTATCTTATCTCAGTTTCTCATACACATTTATTGGATCAATTACACAAATGGTAGCTTGATTAATTAATTTTTTTTGGTAATAATAATAGATCACAGAATGAAATTTCAACATAACTTTTTCCTATGAACTCTTTTCTTCATTTTCATTTTAAAAATTTCAATGTTACATTTTGATGGTCTGTTTTAGTTTATTTATAAAATATTTGAAATTGTGCAGAAGTAGAACCAATTCCAACTTACACAGAATTTGGGACAAGGGAGTTCATGGTTGCAGATGAACGAGGTTATGATTATATTGTCCAAAAACTAGCCCAGCAATTCCTTCAATCTCAAAATGGTCAAATTATAGATGATAGACTAAAATTGTGCCAGGTAATAATATAATTCAAAATGCATGACTGAAAGAAGTGTTACTTTTGTTACTTTTTAATAGTTTTATTTATAACACATGGCAAAAAAGAAGACAATGATAACCTCTAATTGTTATTTATATTTTAGGTAGTCAAAGAAGTAGAATACAAAAAGGAAGGCGTTACTATAACGACAGAAGGAGGCTCAATTTTTAATGCAAAGTATTGCATTGTGTCTGCTAGCCTAGGTGTCCTCCAGAGTGATCTTATCAAGTTCAAGCCAGAATTACCTGTAAGCATCCACATTTGCATCTCTCCTTTCATTGTTTGCTTCATTGTCTTTTCCTATATTTTAATTTGTTTGTATCTATTTGTGTAATTTTTTTTTGTATATATTTGTGCAGAGATGGAAGAGGAATCTATTCTTTGATTGTGACATTCGAACTTACACTAAAATATTCTTGAAGTTTCCACAAAAGTTTTGGCCCACTGGGGATGGCACAGAGTTCTTTCTCTTTGCTCATGAAAAACGAGGCTACTACACCTTTTGGCAGGTAATTCTAATTACCATTTCTATCAACTAAACATCACATAGTTAAGTAAGGAGTGAATATCTAACAATGTTCATGTTTTTTTCTATCTGCAGCACTTGGAAAATGCATATCCAGGATCAAATATCTTGATGGTCACAGTGACAGATGAGGAATCAAAGAGGATAGAAGCACAAAGTGATGAGATAACAATGGCAGAAGCTATGTCTGTTTTGAAGATCATGTTTGGCAATAATATTCCTCAGGCCCAAGAAATTCTAGTTCCAAGGTGGTGGAACAACCCATTTCAACGTGGAAGTTACACAAACTATCCACATTTTGTTAACAAAAAACACTTCCAGCAAATTAAGGTAAAATGCTTGAAATTTGATTGCTTTCTTCTTGCAAATACTTTTAGAAAAAGGTTTCTAAAATTGCACAACTCTTTTTCTATTATAGGCTCCAGTTGGCCCCATTTACTTCACAGGGGAACATACCTCTGAAAAGTTCAATGGATATGTACATGGTGCATACCTTTCAGGTATATAGCTTATTGATCTAAATTCTTGTTAGTTTGTAAATAATAGTTAATGAATTATTTCTTCTTTATCATGGATAATTATATATCGTATGCAAGTTTTTGAATTTGATTGTGTGCAAGATTTTTAACCCTTAACGTTTCAGATCATATTCCGTGATTTATCATCAGGATGATTAAAAATCTTGCACACAATCAAATCCAGAAACTTGCATACAATATTGACATGGATTGTAGAAATCTAATAGAATTAACTAGATATCAACAAGACTATTACTATCATTGTATGAGTCTCATAGATTTATATTTGCAGGCATTGATACAGCAAATATGATTGTTGACAATATGAAGATGAAACATGAGAATGAACGATATAATTCATACTCTTGTGGATATGCCTCTAAAAAAGATGAAAGATTATTTGCCATCCCAAGCACTTTCTCATCAAGAACACAACTTAATAGGGTAAGTGAAATTTGAATTAATAATTTATATATAACAAAATAAGAAATTAAAAAGTATAATGAATGGATTTGACTTAAAATAAATGACGTTGATTTCTTGGCAGAATTGGGATATCGTGAGGCAAATGGTGTGGAATAGAATCAATGTTAGTAGGCATAATCTCGGAAAGTGGGCATTATTATTCTCTCCTCTCAAATACAGAACTTGTAATGAAGTGAATTCCCATTCATGATCTTGTAATTCAATGCCAATGACATGCTACATTAAGCATGTTAAATTAGTCATTGTATTTGCTTGAATTTTTGTATAATAGTCTCTTGATTATTTTTAAAATTTTAATAAGTATTTTATTTTTCATAAAATATTGGTATGGCATTTAATGAAAGTAAATATTTGGTGGGTTCTAATGATAATGGAACCTCTTATGTTTCATGAGTCAACAATGCATGAAGGGCTCGAAAAAGAAAGATAAGTCTTTTTTAGTGAAAATAAATTTTCAAAAAAAGCACAATCAATTTTTTAAATGATTAGATTCTAATTTATCTTAATCTCATATTTGTAATATCATTTAGATTGTAATAATCTACATAATCACCTTTAAACACTCCGTTAAACACACCTTTTTAATTGAATTTAACATGCCCTTAACATTTATAAGCAATATACAAAGATAGAAATGAAAAATGTCTTTATTTAAATAAAGAAGGTTATGTTAATTCATAACTCCTACAAAATTGTTGTATACACTTATAATGTATTATTGTTGTCACAACAATATTGTCACCTAATAAACTGACCACTTTACCCTATCAAATACAAGCAAAATATAACCATAGATCTATGCAGGCTATTTTTAATCCATGTCTATCAATATATTTTGGGTAATAGGAATAGGTAGCTTACATTGCAAGTGATCAAGGCCCTCATCTAAAGTTTGTTTAATTATATCTTACATCATGTTAATTTCTCTCTTTTTGGTGTTCTACTTGTCACCTCTAGCCTATATTGTCTTATCTGCCGACTTTTGTAATTATAACTTGATGCTCTAATGTTTTCCCAACTATATTAATGAAAATATAGTTTTCTTAACTATAATCTTTTCCATTTGATTTGGGCACAAGTGAGTTAGGAGATGATACTAAAAGAGTGGTTTCATTGTACAACACTCTTCAATTGAGTTAAATATGCTCTTGTAGACCTCACACAATACGTTGGGTTCTTCAACTTTCTACTAGACAATTTTTTTTGGTTGATGATTTCTTTTCAAAAAATTCATCATCTAATTGTTTATTGTCCAACTCTAACTCATACTTATCTTTATTGAGCTTTGTTGTTTTTCCAAAAGTAATATTTCTTTATGTTACGTTTAGACCTTTCTTAAATCTTGATAGCATGCACTCTCTCAATATCTCAACCTCTAAGTATGTTATTTTTTCTTAGATATATATAACTCAGAGATGTAGTCTTTGAGTACTCTAGATCTCTACATCATATGTATGATATTTAAGCACTATGGAATGCAACATTTTAGTGTTCACTTAGTAGAGTGGAATCTAACTAATATCTATTGGTCATTTAAGCAATTACACTAACTTATTTAGGTAAGCTATCTAATAAAATAAAATCATACAAACATAAGAAATGTATGCAAAACATTAGTAGAAAAGATATTAAATACTAAAAAGAACAAAATTGACTCAAATAGAGATGTCACAATTTTTTTCATTGCATAGATCAAGCTATCTATGAAATTGGCATGCATCCATGACTAGATCACAATATACAGATTGGATAGGATTTTCTTTTAACTCAAAGAGCTCATTGTTGCTAAAGATGTATACCTTCAATATATAAAGATGATTTATCTACTTACTTTATTCTAAAATATTTCCAAACTCTTTGGTCGGATGTCTTCTCAACCTTGTCCTCCAATAAGATTTGATTCTTTCAACTCTAATTATGTTTTAGATTTTTCTCTCCAACATTTGTCCAACCCTAAAACTCTTTGACCCTTCTTAATTTTCCTATGTATATTAGAGTTAAGTGACTTTAGCTTGATTGATGTGACATATGTACAACTTTGATTGAATACACAATGATGTAGTTAAAGAATGTGGATCAAATTAATGATAGGTGTAGCCTCTCAATTGTGTTCCCAATGCACTCAATAGACATACACCATCCAATTATGAAGACGCTTAAATTTCTCTAGTACCCAAAACAACATTTAATACATGTGAGTTTTCAATAACATTCCAATAACAATGTTGCTCTTAACTTGTTGTCTACCTAATAGTATTAAGTCATGTGCCCTAGTGGAAGAACTTTTGCAACTCAAGATGAGTATTGGCACACTTGATGTCAATAGTCATTCATTCTACTATTGCCACAAATCTCCTTGCTCGAATTCAATACCCCCTTTGATCACAAGTAATATCCTTACTCTCTTGAATCATAATTGTTCATGTTGACTATGATGTCACATGACCTTCCCATGCTCATGCCCTATCTCTTGTGCTTAGTGCAAATGTTGAAACTTATGTGAATATTGCTAGGGAAAAGGTGTATACTCATCCTCCTAGGTCACACCATTCAACAAGATCTACTCGTCAAACTTTGAGGGGTAAACCTCAACCCATTTCATGTTCTCCTTCCTCCCTTCTCATCATCTATGGTAAGGAGGTGTTGGATAATGAAGAATATTTTAAATTTGTTGCCCTCATTTGCAAATTCAAGCATTTTTTATCTTCCCTTCTAGAATTGAACAAATGGATTTGGAATCTTAGAGACCTCTCACTAAGGGTAGGATTGAACTATATGCCTATATTGGGAAAATTTTCATCGCATCCTTCCAAATGAAAGATGATAGAAAAGCAACTGGTGGAGGTTGAATTTTGGATGTGAGGATAGCATTCCCTCTCACTCAAATTATGGTTTCCCTCTCTCAAACTTCTAACAAATTTCTTAAGAATCAATGCCTATTTGGGTTAGATTACCCATCTCCTTCAATTTTGGGAAGTTTCCAATGTTCTTGGTCACTTTTTACAAGAGGATGTAGCATCATCAAACTTTGGCCTTACTTCCTATGCTTGCATTCTTGTGAACATTAATACCTCTAGGGATCTACCTAATTTCTTGCTTGTTGGGGAAAGACTGAGGACTCAAACACTCAACTATGAGGTTCTTCACTTTCACTACAGGAGATGCTTCACTATTGGACACCTTTCTTTGAAATGCCCTCACTTTTTGCATACGAAAGGTGAGGCAACTTGGTGGAGGAATTCCTTCCATGATCATTAACTATCAATGATTATGATACTAAAGATGATTTTTCCTCAATGGTCCCTATTCCAAAGTTGGTTCCCTTTAGGGATGCCAAGACATCAAAGAGTTCTCCTGATGAGTCATCTTCTCAAAGCCCAATATTGGCGACTCCACCTATGGACCTCTTATTAGATTAGATGTTGAATCTACTAATCTTTCTCTACTAGAGGTTTTGGTGCAAAATTTAACTCTTTCTATGCTTATGAGGGCTCAATTAGAGCCTTCAATGGAGGCTACCCTTCCCCTATCCCACTATTTTGAGTCTTTGTAGGATGATATCTCTTGGAAGATTGTTCAAATAAGGAAGAGAGGTCTTCCTAAACACGTGTGCTTCCTACACCCTATTAACTCTTTCTGCACTTGTGTGGACTCAATTAGAGCCTTCAATGGAGGCTAGCCTTCCTCTCTCCCACTATTATGAGTCTTTGTAGTATGATATCTCATGGATGATTGTTCAAATAAGGAAGAGAGGTCTTCCTAAACATGTGTGTGCTTCCCACACCCTATTAATGGGTGCTCAAAATGCCAAGTCAAGGACTAGGTAGGATTGTGTAGGTGGCCTTTTTTGTTTGGTAGCTAAGTTGTGTCCTCATTACACAAGATTTATGGTTCCTCCAAAACCATCTTTGTGTTGGTATATTGGCTACAATGGTGTTAAAAGTATTACATCCTTCCAAAACCTACTAGTTTGTAGTTTTGATATGGGTTTGGAGCTTGGCTGCAATTTTGATGTGTTGGCTTTGTGTTGGTGTACATTTGTTTTAAAGTGTTCCAAGGCCCCTTCAAAACCTTTTTCACCTATATAATACATTCAAACAATAGACAACGAGTCTTAACTTCAAATTTTAGTAATTATTATAAATTAAAACGTGTTATTAGCAAGTTTATAGACTTTCACTCACTTTCAATGTCTTCATTTATCCTCTCTATCAAGAAACCCATATCAAGCCTTCTCATGTCTTAAATTTTTTAGAAAATCTTGAAAACCCAATTTATAGACTTTTTTCCAATGTTTGGTTTTCTATGTAGCATTGACTCTTCACATTCTTTAACATTTTGGATTAAAACTATTTTGACACTTCATAATCTCCAATTATTATATTAGGGCAATTGGATAAAATGATTGGTTGTGTCTATTTCTCCTAGCATTTTTTAATTGTATCTATTGATTCAAACATACCCATATTGTAGTTGTGCCTATTCCTCCTAATTTTTTTTTAATAAAATCTATTGATTGAAATTACATCTATTTATTTAGACAATCCTTACTCATGTAGTTTTCTTGGCTTTTCTATGAGCTTAATAATTTCATCAATATACATAAACTTGCCCAAAAAATACAAAACTAAACATGCATTCCTTTGATGTGTGTTGTTCAACATAGACCTACTTATATGATTTCAAATGGTATCACACACACTCTTTCCTTTGATGTCTTTTGATGTGTGTCGTTCAACATAGACCTACTTGTATAATTTCAAATGGTATCATTGATTTTCTTTAAAATCCATAGAGTTTGGTTATTTCTTTATTATTAGTTGACAAGGTGTTGATTCTTGTAAATTCATAATTTTTCTTCTCAAGGGACTAGTTTTTTCAGAAATGAATGAAATCAAACAAAATTAATAAAGAGAATATAATTTGTAATTGTCAGTCTAAATTATACATGTAATATTTTTTATGGTTTCATTTTTCTCTCCACACAAAATTTGAATTTAACTGTTTGTTTTGAATTTGACATCCATTTAATCACAATAAGAAAATGTTTTAACTTGCAATTGATGAGATAATAATGTTAGCATGCAAATAGGATGAAATTTGAGGCTTTTTGAAATATTCAAAGTAGGACAAGATTTTTCAATAATTTTAATATGATGCTTGTTTTTTTTATTTGGTTGGATTTAAATTGTTTGCCTAATATTTTGTTGATTTTTCTCTTAAATCACTTCTAAAGAACAAATTTATATCTATATTCTTAAATTTTAGTTGGTGGTCACATTTAAGAAGCAAATATTAAAAGTGTAACCAAAATATGCTAATGTTCAACTTACTCAAAAAAAAAACTACCCATTACACAAGGTTATACAATAGAATACCCTTGAACCATTCAAAGAGAATTCAATTTGTATGAGTCAAACGTACTAATTCGCTATCTTTAATATTGAATTGAAGTGAATGATTTGCACTAGTTTTAGAAACATATAAACCTACTAAGTACAATTAATCATCTAATAACAGTTGGGGAACCCACAAGATACAAATTGAGCCCATCAAGTTGAAGTTACTTAATATGACTTCCCAATGGTAAGGCTTGCCACAATTTGGCTACTCCATAACCTCATATACCTCTCAATACCATGTGCCTAGATTTATGACATTGCATTTCCCTTAAGTGTTTTGTCGTCCTACATGAGAAGAAACCGTGTAAAAGATTTCCATAAATTTATGTGCACTAGACACCTTGCTCAATCATATATTCACCATATGTGATCTTGATTGTTGGTGGTCCTTGATGTCATGCTTCCTCTTCCCTACTATAATTCTAATTATGAACAAATTTAAGTTGGAATATTATGAACCAAGGGCATGGCACTACACATGTTGCTTGATGCACAAAATCTATGTTTAGAGAGGATATGTTTGATGGGTGTATAATAGATCAAACTCGATAAATTGTGAAACAAGTTATAACCAATAATTAGTTGAGTACTTCATAATTGCATGCTTCACAATTATATGTTCCTAGGTGAATTAAATTCCATTCTTTTATATCTTAATAGTTATTGCAATCATTTACTCAACTTAAACCATGTTGACGTTGTCCCTCACTTTCTTTGGTCAATTCTTCTCATCGCAATTGCCTTATTCACACCATCAACATATATTTGAAGAATTTCCTTAATTGGTTGGCCATAACCATGAGAACAATTATCCCACTCATCATACTTCCAACACAATAATTTGTTCCTTGCTCATGTCATAACACATTGTGTTCTTTTCACACTAATGTTAGCTATTGTATCTAGGATTTTTATAATCCCTATCATTGGTTCCTTTCAATGGGCATGTTGTTAATTTGTTAGCAACACTTAGGTTTTGTTCTTTATTATAAGAGTAAAATGAGAGTTTGGAAAGGACCCCAAAACCCTTCACAATAGCCAGCAACTAACACAAAAACTAAACGACAACATGTTTGCAACAAAGTTGCCCCCCAAAGATAGCAACCCCATTGAAATAGCTAACCCAAGAATGGGCTACACAACACCAAGCACCCACCTGACTGACCACACAAAACAGTTAGGCATTTTTTTATATTGGTAAAAATAGGTTTTGGAAGGACCTAGACCCTTGTACAATAGATCAGCCATTAAGCAAATAGAACAAGTACCACAAGATATGGGACCATACAAACCCAAGCAAGCGAAACAAAGAGAGATGCAACTATGGCCTAATTGACATCCACCACACAACAACAAAGAACACTATGGTCCAACTTAGACAATTCCAAACCTAGCCATATTCAATCTCATACCCGCCACTCCAGTGTGAGATTGGGAAACAAATTTGGAAAGATCTCTCTTTTCCTTTGTACAACAATCCATGTAATACTATCATTCAAACACACAAAACAAGGTGAAGAGGGGGGGAATTCCCTCCCAAAGAATCCAACAAGGTACACAGAAGGAACATCGGTATGTCAAAGTGGAACAAACACGCGTCGATCAGCCACCACAAGATTGGGCTGAAGCAAAAATGAAGCTAAGCAATGAACCTCCGCCAAATTAGAAGATTGAAGTTAATCTGAAGCTTGAAGGCCTAGCGGGCTAAGTGGTTGGAGAAGAGGGTGGATCTCCTATGAGAGCCAAGGGAGCAAAAGGCTTTGTTATTCATCCTACTGAAAACCTAATCTTTAGTGGTATGTCTACTTGCTCTACAATATAACAGAAGTCATTCCTTGTGCAATTTGTGCTGGTTTAACTTTATATTTGATAGATCGTGTAGGAGACTTCCATGTGTCCTTGTTCTCTTTCTAGAACTTGGTAAACATTTGCACCATATCCTTTCATTGTGCATCCATTAATGCAATTTATTCTTTTACACCTTTAGTAGAATCACTTGTCATTCTTGAGTTATTGTTTGTTTTCTCAAATCTTTGGATTCATCACTTTGTCACACGCCTCTTGGTATGCTGTGGGTCATCTTCTTCCTCAACTTTAGAAGGAGGTTTTCAATAAACCACCTCGGTTTTGTCCATGGATTCTCTGTCCAAGTTGCCAATCAACACAATGAGTGGTCAGCTGTAGGCATGTGCAGTCTGATTCATCCTATGTTTTGTGCTATAGATTTATGGAACAATCTCATTTTCATTTGACTGTAGTAACATCTCTAGTATCCAAGTAGGAAACTAGAAACTAGGAAAATTTTCTCCATTATTATGAATTTTTTAGTATCTATAATTTCCCAATTGATTGAAAGAATCTTTATCATTTGGTTTGCTGAGTCAATTCAGAGAAAAAAATTCCTACCGTACCTCAAACCATTATAAAAGGGTCTTCAGTTATGGTTCCTTACCCAAAGAGAGGCTTTAATTTAACTTGGACAGACTGCTTCAGTCTTCACTGCTTTTTTACTTGGAGGATTTCACCAAAATCTATCCACAATATGAGTGAGGACAGTGCCATACATGGGGAAGGATGGAATGCAGATTGAGGGGCAAAATGCATTCTTTGTAATACACACATTCTTTTTCACTCAGCTAAGTAATAGAGTTTCAAACTTCCAAATTATGTGTACTCAGAAACACAACCCAGGATAGAGTTGTCAGTGATGAAGGATGGAGATGTGTTGCAAAGGTGGTCTGGGATGTACAATACAAACAAATTGATGATATATTTAAATTTGTAAATCAAAACAAACTTTGTTGAAGCCCAGCAAGAGAGGCAATTATTGTTTATCAGCCAATTAAACGGATGGAGTTGTCATTGGCCAATGATGGAAACCTACCTTCTCTTGTGCTCAGTTTGCTCTAACTGCCTGAACTGCCTAAACAGGGGAGCAAACTGAGGACAATAGTGGCAAAGGTTGTGTGTTAAACCATCGTCAACGATTGGTGGACTGGCCAAGTCTCCTGCCATACAGGATTACAAAATATAGCTTTTGAATATGCCCATTTGGTTGTAATGATTTCTAGAGAAGTCTTTTCCCCATGTTCTCAGCACCTTTGGATCTAACCTGCAGAATGTGTGCACTTGGAACAAGAGGAGTACTAGTGTGGCCCATGTAGTAGAATAGTTGAACAAGTTCATATTGTGGAATCATGGATTTTTCCATAACAACATTGCTCGGTCCTTCATTCTAGACTGGGCTGATTTGGACAATTGGTTCATATCCTTAGAAATCCCATATACTTCTAGACCAAGAAAAGCTCCTTTTTACTTTGAACTGATGTGGCTTGGGGACTTCAAGAAAGCACTAATAAAACAGTGGTGGATAGAGGGAATTCCCTTTTAAAAAAAAAATGAAATGCTTCATTGGATTTTTATGCAAGGAGAAACTGAAACAATGGAGCAAGGGTTCATTTGGAAATGGAAGTGGAGAGCAAACATTAGCAGTTAAAAAAATAAATTACATACCAGAGCATATCCTACAACCTCCTATTATAGGATTTCCATTTTTTTTTCTTTAGGTTGCTAATTGTTCACAAATATTTTGCTCACATGAGCAACATGAGACCAATACAAGCTCTTGTGAGCACAACCATGAGACTAGTATCAGCTCCTTTCAAGCAACCACACTACAAACCACCTATGGAAAACAAAGAGTCACAACTTAGAATTCCATATTAGACATCCCTTTGGGATTTGACCTTCGGTCTCCAAAATGAGAACTAAATGCTTTGACCAAATAAGCTCAACCCCTTGGACAGATTTTCATGTTTTAAATAAAGATGGACAAAAAATGATTTGGGGGCCAAGAGCATGTGGAGGATGCATTCATGGGTGCAATGATTGGAGGAGGCGGATGAAAAATACACCTTTTGAATAAATTTGTCGCTGCTAGTTCTAGTCAAAAATATTAAAGCACTTTTATGCAATGCCTCCCATCTTGAGTCTATTGACCAGACAGTCAGTGAAGCTATTCCATACTTCTCTTTCCCCTTCTTGGCCCTCACCATTGACCTCTTTACAGCCAAGGAAGAAACCCAGAGAGTTCTTGCAGAACTTGCAAGAAAACCTGCAGGCAGAGTTACTTGAAATCCAAATCCTACAAACAAACTCACAAATCACTCAGCAAGTCTCGCCTGCAACTCCCAACTCACGAGTTTTCTCTGCAGACTCAGGCACCAGAAAATATTCACACTTGATAAAACCCTAATTTTTAGTTTTTTTCTCATTTTATCTTTAACAACTATGATCTTAGCAGCATGAATTGATTGTTGATTGATTGAACGAGCTTACTGACATTTGATTACATTAGAAAAATCACATGCACCTGAAAAGTTTTTACAGCCTCAAAGACCTTATTGAGGGCCTAGTGGCAGGAGCCCTACCCCTCAACCCCATTGCCCAAAGCACTGCCCCTTGACCCCACTAGGAGCTGCCAACCCCAAACCCACACTCTAATTTTAAAAAGCAAAACATAAACATTGTTTTGGGCTGCCCTGAAAGAAAAAGTAGAGTTCTTCCCTTTATTTGGCTTAGCTAACAGAAACAGCTTTTTCCCCTATTTTTATGATTTTGATGGAAGTTTTGACTCTTGATTAAATACCAAACAATTGAACTCAATGTACACTTTTGGTTAGCCAAGTCAATCCTGATTCCAAGTAATGCTATTATGATCAAAGTAAACTTTTTTGTTCTCAATTATTTATTTATGCCTCCCATGCATTATTTAAGTTTATTTTGTGTATTTATATTTTATTTTATTTTGCTGAGTCCTGAGTCCAAGTCAAATTTTTGAGCTGCTAAGTTTATGCTGAGTGCAAGTTTTCAAACTACACAATCACCACCCTTAAATGATGAACAAAAGACAACTTGGAGATTGTCTTCCCCTTCAAGAAGGGTAAATCCCTAGGTTCAGAATGTTTCTCTAGGTAATCGATGGAAATGCTAAAAGGCTGTTGCCAATGCTCTTTCTTTGATACTCAAATTAAACACCTAGAGATTGAGCAAGGCTGGGTCATGGCCATCCCCATTGACTTTAAGGGGGGTAAAGGTGATTGAAGGGTAAGGAGGGTATTAAATATAGATCATGTATTCATTCTAAACACCAAATCCAATTTATAACTCACTAAAGAGGAGTAGACAAGCAGCAGACCTCGTGCGAATCCACCAGAAAAGTGCATTTCCAGATTCACATTTCTTGATTTGTCAATGCTATTTCCAGATTAAGGGGGGGTTTTAAAAGACCTGATTTGTTAGCTGTTTATCTCATTTATTCCGAGATGTTTGATACAAAATTTCATTGTCTTTCCGGTTTTACACAAGGAGTTCAAGATCTATACATTCAAGTTGAAGGGAGACAAAGGATTCAGCTGTGGAAGGCTTCCAAGACATGAGGGATATCTTTACTCCATGAAAAGATCAACATAAGGAGGGAAGACTTCAACAAGAAGCACAAGAATACATAAGGAGGTGAATCAAAAACATCAAGATTCAATAACATGAAGAGGGTGATCAAAGGATGAAACTCATCAAGGGATGCATATTCAAAACATTTATGGAGGCATGATGGAGAACGTTTCTACATCAAGTCTACTAGGGCATGCATGAAGAACATCAAGACTTCAAGGCAAGGAGGTGAATCAAAAACATCAAGATTCAGTCACATGAAGAGGGTGATCAAAGGATGAAACTCATCAAAGGATGCATATTCAAGACATTTATAGAGGCATGATGGAGATCATCTCAACATCAAGTCTACCAGGCATGTAGGATGAATATCAAGACTTCAAGGCAAGATGGAGATCAACATATACACTTCACAATTTCAACGTTGCAAATAGAAGAGGGTGATCAAAGGATGAAACTCATCAAGGGATGCATACTCAAGACATTTATAGAGGCACGATGGAGATCATCTCAACATCAAGTCTACTAGGCGTGCAGGATGAACATCAAGACTTCAAGGCAAGGAGGAGATCAACATATACACTTCACAATTTCAACATTGCAAATAGAAGATGCAACAATCTTGAATTTCCTTCGAAAATCCAAGATTCAAGGTTAACACAACAAGGTGGTAATCCCGATCAAGTACATCATGCACAAGATGATCAAGCATGGACATCATGAAGTTAGGATCAAATATCAAGGAAAGAACAAGGTGAATTCCTGACCAATGTGATTAAAGAATGGAGATAGTTTTGGAAGAGTTAATCAAAGTTAGAAACTTGATCAAGCTGATGCAATTTGGGAATATAATCATCATCACATTGACCATTTGGAAATGTTGAGTGTCAAGAGTTATTGCCCAAAAGCAAAGACTTCTTTGTGATGATCTACAAGATATGCAAGCTGAGTTGGTGCCCATTCATCATCACAGTAATCAAGACATTCCAAGTCACCATGTCCATGTTTAATGTACACGACTCAGCTACAATTGCACATGTGGAGGCACAAAGTTCGATGTACCTAACCTTATTTCTGATCGGTTCATATTCAAAGGACATGCATCCAAAGCATTGTAATTTTCTCATTGCTTGAAATGAAGTTAGTTATAACTAACCCTCATTAGGGTTTCTTCATGTAATCTCAGTTGTTGATTTCAAATCAATCTTAGCCCTTCATTTGTAATTGGGAAGTCTATATAAGACTTGCCCTCTCATTTGTAAATGTTAATAATAGATCAATAGACAATAGCTGATAGATAGCAATTACAATTAGAGTAGGAGGAGAAGAAATTGTTGCCAAGGCTTGATGGAATAAACATACTATTTTCATTGAAGATATGGTGGATTTTGTGTTGTTTCAACATGTTGCATGGTTTCTACTTCTCAAGTTTTAGATGTTGATTAGTTGAATGGAAGATAGTATTGTTGATTAATGGTGAAACCTAATGTTCATACCATTTAGAATTTGTTGATTACGAATTGTAGTGCATGGTTAGACTAAACTTATTTAAAATCTTAACTTCAATTGCTTTATGCTCATTGTTCATGGTGTTGATGTGCACAAGTGATATAAAAATCATTCACTTACCCTTAGGAGATTGCACCATCTTTGTTTAGTTGTTTCCTCGTGGCAAAGCAAAGCTTGGTTTGGTGTCATCAAGTCGACTATCATTTCTTACATCCATATGTGTTAGCTTAGATTTCTTTAATTATCTCTCTTTTGTCTTTATTTTCCAAACTAGTTAGATTCCACATTCCAGTTGTGTTCATAAGTGCAAGTCCCTTTGTGTGAACCAGCATATCATATTTACAACCTAAGTTTATCCACGTTTAAAGTTAATTGTTTGCATTGCAAACCTTGGGGTCATCTTGATTGATCACAAAGCTTAGCATTCAAGATTTCCTTCTTCAAGAGAGGATAGAATACTTGGTATTTTATTCTATGTTTGAGGTGTCATAAAAAACACATCAATAGAATTGACACTAGGAGGGCATGAATAGCTGAATTCCGAATTCCGGATCCTATCAATTCATATTTGTGTTAGTTATCTTAACTCTTTTCCTCTACCCTCCTCCACGCTCAACAAAATTGGCGCTAGAAGGAGGGCATGAACAGCTGAACTCCAGATCCTATCAATTCATATTTGCAGAAGCTATCTTAAGTCTTTTTCTCTACCGTCCTCTGTGCTCAACGAAATTGGTGCTAGGAGGGCCTGAACACTTGAATGTATGAACAATTGAATGTGTGAACGTTGAATCCTATCAATTCAAGTGGAGGATCAGTGGAGGAATTATCTTCTACACTGGATAGAATCACCATAAGAGGGAAGGTGAGAATGTCGGATCATCAACCGGATTTGCAAAAGGAAGCAGTTCACATTCAAATCTACCACAGGCTGGAATTAGAAATCAAGCTACATTTGAGATATGTTAGATCTCTTTTATGTTCAAAAACTCCCCAAAAAAGTGAAAAGTTGAAAAAATTCAAAAAACACAAAAACTCAGAAAATCTAAATAAGATTTATCAACGGATGGGCAACAGTCTCATGATTCTTTTAATCCAGATGATTAACAAGTTGATATTCTTTAGCTTTGGTGGACTTTGAATTCACAACTACACCCACACAATTTGTCCGAATTTGCATTATTAGGGAAATGTAGAATCCACGATATGACAGAACATAACGAAATGCATTGCTTGACATTCCTGTCAAGAGTGGAGTCAACACTATAAGGGAAAATCTTCTTTTGGGATATCCCCAAGCTAGAGGTGTTTGTGGAACCTGATAATTTCAATGCTCCACAATGCAATGACGAATTCACAAAATTCAGAGGGATGATTGAAAATCAATTGAGTCTTGATGAGGAGTTATGCCTAGAAAGCATATTGCGACCTTGGTGGTGCAAGATTCATAATGCACCGCACTCAAAATTTACTTGTTTATTGTTAACCAAGTCAAGTACCAATTTGGATTACCAAAGTCATCAGATGAATGCATTACTGACAAAATTTGGAGTGTGTATCTTGAAGCTGAGGAGTATAGAAGAATAAAAGAGGAGTGTATCACAACATCATTCGATGGAGAAAGAAGTCAATTGCAAGAAGATGACACAAATGAGCCTAATGATCAAAGCATTGCAGTTGAGGGCGACCTTGCACCTAAAGAAGAATATGTTGAAACGGAAGATCTTCAAGAAAAGAAAGTAGTGGCCAACTAGGAAAAACAACTTGTGTATGGACAGACCATGGACCTAATGAACTGCCACAATTGTTAATCTTGCTTGATCCTGCTGTTGAGTATGAGAGTTGCAAAGTGAGAAATTGTTTCTCAAAGTTCAAGGATGAGTTTGCCAAATTTCTAAACATGATTGATGCCTTGTTACTATTGGAGATCCTAAGAAATCATGCTATGCCATGTATATATTTAGGACTCTTGAGCCTTGTCCATTCTAGGAGTCCTGTATATAGTCTTATTTTAAGTTCTCTTTTCACCAGTTTTAGTTTAGTTGTTTTGTTGAGCCTAGTTGTTAATTTGCCTTGAGTCATTTGGCTCAAGATGGTTAAGGGGCTCAAGTGATCAAGTAGTTTAGTTTGGTTTTCTTTCATTTGGTTTGCCTTAGTGTAGTTTTCTTTAGTGTTAATTTATTTGCATAGTTTTAGTTTCCTTTGTGGGAGCTTTGTTTGTGAGAAAGGCGTGTTGTTTTCGCATGTGCTAGCACAATTTCGATTCTATGTTCGGTCCATTTCCTAGATAATTATTTATGAAGTTCTTTAGAATCCGAGGTTGTTCTTCTCTAACTTTATCATTTGGTTATGATTTGTACTTGACTTGAAAGGGAATCACCTATTGTGTTTGGATACTGAAATCTTTTGGTTACTATATTTTTACACAATGAATTCCTCTAAGTCATTGTGGTTTCTTAGGTAAGTTGGGGCTGGTGAAAAATCTTAAATCCTACTTCAGTGCCATTATAATTCTCAAACCCATTCTAAGCTTCACTACTTATGAGCCAAACTGCAAAGCATGTGAAAAGAAAATGTGAAGAAAAGTTGTATCAAGAGAAAAGGAAAGAAAAGAAAAATCAAGAAAAGGAAAAAAACGAAGTGAAAAGAAAGAAATATCAAAACTTTGGCTTTGGGAACATAAGAAAAAATCCATCAAGGCTATGGATGCCCAGCGGTAATGGAGCAATATTTGTGAATTACAACAATAACCTCGTCGAGGCTATGGATGCTCACTAGGAGTGAGGCTCTATCCAGGATGCTTTTGAAGTTAGGACTACTCACGTAGCTCGTCACAGTGGATTCTAAGGGTCACAATGTTCTTGTGACTTGGAATGAATACATTTGCACACACCTGAGTAATCAAAGATGAGGTGCCTCGATCTAGTTTGAGATTTTTCTTCCCTTTTGAGTATGTTTCCTAATCAATTCATAGGTTGGAAGGAATTATCTGAAGGTTCTAGGTGTGGATTGAGTGTTTATCTTTGAAATGTTTAGGAACATTTATTCTAATTTGCGCTAGATGTTGTGACGTTTTTACACATCATTGCAAATGGAGACCCCCACTTTTTGCTTTCCAGATTATGTGTTTTAGGTTTAGTTGGTATAGCTTAGCAATAGTTGTAGCCTTTAGCCTTTTCTTGTGAGTGCAAAGTTCATCCTTAGGGTATAATCAAGTCAAGTAGTCTTGTTTTGAGCTTGGGATCCATGATCAAGTGTCAAGATTGGGGATTGATGATGGAATTGCAAAAATTGTGTTAGTTGCAAAAACTTGTCAAAATTGTTAAAAAATAGTCAAAAGTAGTCAATATTGACAACTGTTGCAAAATCTTGTCAAGATTGCGAAGTTGTCACTTCTGTCAAAAGTCGTCAAAGTTGTCAAAAATGCAAGATGTTGTAATAATTGTCGTGGATATGAATTGAAGGAGTAAATGGTGTTTTGATCATTCTAGGGATGGAATTGCAAGGTTCCCTTTCAATTTCACCCAATCCTACTTTTATCCTTCACACTAAACACCCTCGGCTTGCAACCTTGCAATCTATGTGCAACCACCTCAAAATCTCGACCTTGTCTCTCTTGCCATCCCACTCAAGAGGGGAGTTGTGCATACAAGGTGTAAAGTTCCACCCAAGTAGAGATAATAATGAAAATTTGGCAAAGTCAAGTGTCAACCCCCTTGCACCATGTACTTGTGCTTTGCACTCAATTGTGCAAGCAAAGGTCTCAAACCCGCTCAACATCTTTTTGTGCAAGCACACACTTCATGTACGCTCCAAGTTGGTTTAAGCACAACTCTTGTGCAAGCGCCCATAAGATTTGCACCCTACATTGTGCATAGAGGGGGTCAAGATGCGCTCAAGAGGAAGGGTGATGAAGTGTCTTTTGGTTAAGATTTGGGCAAACAACCCTCTAATTTCTGCCCTTGCAACTAAGTTGTGCATGTGCACATGAGAAATGTGCTAGAATTTGTGCAATTACCCACCTTGAATCCAACCTCAAGATGCAAATCAAGAATCATTCAAGTGTTGTCTAAAAGGGGGCCTCAAGATCATGCATTCTTGTGTACAGGCATACCTCATATGCGCCCAAATGAGGAAGTGAAGGGTGAAATTAAATTAATGCATATACCTTAAGAGCACTCAATCTACACTTGCACTTTGTGCAAGACTACTTGCCAAACCCAACTTGCACTATGTTGTGCAAGCAAGCATCTCAAATGGTCTCTAGAGCAAAAATTACCACCTCATATGCGCTCTACCTTGTGCATTAGACCCCTCCAAACCCACCCTACATTTTGCAAGACAACATCTAGAATGCACCTAGGTTTGTGCAACAATAGGTCTAAATCCCACCCTCCCTAACATTTGAGCATACGCCTTATTTGATGGGACTCACCTTTTTGTGCATAGAAGACATCCAAACCCACCCACATGCACTTTTGTCCATACACAAGTGTCAAATGCGTTCATCACTATGCTACTCATTCAAACCCACCTAGAGGTGGATAAGCCCTAAGTCAACCTAATTGATTGAACAAACAAATTAATTTCAAACAAAAAGGTGTGCAAGTCATCTTTAAGGGGGATATAGGTGATTGAAGGGTAAGGAGGGTTTAAAATATAGATCATATATTTATTCTAAACACCAAATCCAATTTATAACTCATTGAGGAGCAGACCTACAAATTTAAGAAGCAGACCGGCAGCAGACCTCATGCAAACTCCACTAGCAAAGTGCATTTCTTGATTTGTCAATGCTATTTCAGGTGAACCCACAATAGTGGGTTACACTTTTTCGGACGAAAAAAATTGACTCTTTTGTCCAAAACTCAATTTTAGCCATGTTCTATCGAAACCCCCTTTCAATTGAATGTAAAAAACACATTCGATCGAAACCCACTTTCGATCGAACCCAAAAAAGCATAAACCACAAAATTTGCATTTAGGGGGTTCAATCAAACCCTAGGGGGTTTGATTGAACCCCCTTCGATAGAACATATTTTCTATCGAAAGTGCTTGGTTTTGGACTCCCCCCAAACCTCTCATGGTTTCTGCAGATTTTTGGCCTTCGAAGATCAAATTGGGGGGCTCAAATGGACGAATTTTGACAAACCCAAATGCATGATAGTATTACTTGAAGTAAGCTTTCTAATGACTATTCTTTTAATATATAAAGAGTTTATTATGATTTTTTTTTTTAGATTAACTAAACATAGGTTTCATATCGAACATCAACTTCCGAGTTCAACGGCTATAGAAAAATAGTAAACAAGTGAAAAAAAATTCTGAAAAATATCTGTGCACTAGGTATTGAAGTCCTCTTTCCAACAAAAAAAATAAAATCGAATTAGGATACATACACAAGTTATGATCAACGAAATAAAAATGTCAAAATTATAGTTAATTCGACTTCAAAACTTAATAAAACATGAAATATTGAAGATAATGTTATGAAACCAATTGGAAACATTAGATATGGATGTCACAAAACTAAATTTGAAGTAATTACATTATTTTAAAAAAAAGTTATGCCATACCAAATGAGTATCACTCTTTAAAAATGTTGTTTTTTGTTAAAAATTAGTTTTCGAGGAAGATAGAAAAATGAAAATAAATTGATTCAAAAATTTTCAAAAAAATATAATTAGAATCTACACGCAAAATGCCACAAATCACTAGTTCACATCATTCGCAAATTCCTTAATGTTTAGCAGTAATAAGTGTCAGAATGTGAGGTTTTTTTCTAAAAATGAAAATTAAAGTGTCAAAGTTGGCAAAAAAGTGTAACCCACTATTGTGGGTTCACCCTTTCCTGATTGAGAGGGGGTTTTAAAGGACCTGATTTGTTATCTATTTATCTCATTTAATCCTTGCTATTTGATACAAAATTCATTATCTTTCAAGTTTGACACAAGGAGTTCAAGATCTATACATTAAAGTCAAAAGGAGATGAAGGATTCAATTTTGGCAAGGCTTTCAAGACATGAGGGATATCTTTACTCCATGAAAAATCAACACGAGTAGGGAAGACTTCACTAGGAAGCACAAGAATACACAAGGAAGTGAATCAAAAACATCAAGATTGAATCACATGAAGAGGGTGATCAAAGGATGAAACTCGCCAAGGGATGCATATTCAAGACATTCATGGAGGAGGCACGATGAAGAACATTTCAACATCAAGTCTACTAAGGTGTGCAAGATGAACATCCAGACTTCAAGGCAAGGAGGAGATAAACATATGCACTTAACAATTTCAACATTGCGAATGAAAGATGCAACAATCTTGAATTTCCTTCGAAAATCCAAGGTTCAAGGTTAATAGAACAAGGTGGTAATCCTGGTCAAGTACATCATGCACAAGATGATCAAGCATGGGCATCATGAATTCAAGATCAAATAGCATCAAGCAAAGAACAAAGTGAATCCCCAAACAAGAAGATGAAAAGTAAAGTGTGATCAAGGAATGGAGATAGTTTCAAAAGAGTTAATTAAAGTTAGAAACTTGATCAAGATGATAATATGATCATCATCACATTGAACAATTGGAAATGTTGAGTATCAAGATATATTGCCCAAAAGCAAAGACTTCTTTGCTATGTTCCATGGGGATGTATCCCCTGCCTTTTTTCCCTCATACCCATACCAAGGACGAAACGGGGATGTGGGGATGGGAATTTGTCGTTTCCTAAGCGTCCCTTTTTTGGCAAAAACATAGGGGACGTTTTGGAGATGGGTTTTGGGCAGTAGGGGACGGCCAGTTGTCCTTGGGACTGCCAAGGGACGAGTTGACGTGTTTTTTATGACAGCGTCTAACATAGAATAAAGTTGCCCAACAGTCACTTTACTCTCTTGATCAAAGTTAAATCGTATGCTAAGATTGCAGTAAGTTCAAACGTTTGACTCCAAGGTTCCGGTTATGCAATGGATGTGACTCGGTAGGCTTGATGTGATTTGCCGGTAATCCAAGGGGACTTACGCACACATGAAGAAGATTAAACAATTTATAACTTTCAAGGAATTCGACTCACAAATGATTTGTCAATGAAAAGCTCTTTTTTAGGATTTTTGGGTTGAAATATGCAGAAAATAAAAGAGAAGAGTTTAGAAAGCTATGATAAATCTAAGAACAAAGAGACAATGATTGCTTGAGTGAAATCAACCACACTTTGCTTCACCAACTTCGTAAAACTGCACAAAGGTGGTGCAATCTTCAAAGTTTGTGCAAAATATTTTCATAACATCAATGAACACCACCAAAGAACAATGTCCACCCGATCATCGAAGTTAAGTTTCCACATAAAAGGCTCAAACTAACCTTACAAGGTTAATAACAATCAGCTATTGACAAAAGGTATGCACAAGGATTTCACTGCAAACAATCTCATCGATCCCATTCATCTAAGTACTGAAAGAAAATTTACTCTAAGTGAGGAAAGCAAGACCATGCAAGCTACAAAACAGGACAAGTATGCACCTTCAAAAGAACAATGTATTAAGTTTACTTCTTTAATAGCTCTTTGCAACAATCTTAGACAATCTCTCCTCACACCCAGTTCATTCTGCATCAACAATGTTTTAACCGCTACATCGGGAACTATAGCAAACACCTTGCTTCTCAGGAGATAATGCCTGAATTTCTTAATAGCCTTGACCAAAGCATAGGCTTGCTTCTCAATATTGGGATACCTCAGCTCTACATCCTTCAGTGGTGTACTCATAAAGGCAATTGGATGCTCATCCTTTTCATCTGTTATCTAGGTGAGAACTACTACACAAGTATGCTCTAAAGAAAAGGAATATAGATAGAAGGGCTTGGAGTAATCAGGACTAACAAGGATTGGGGCATTTACAATTGCTTTCTTTATCTCGTCAAATGCCCTCTTCGCTATAGGTGTCCATTCTATCTTTGCTCCCTTCTTTAACATATCATTCAAAGGCTTCACAATTTCAGTGAATCCAATAATAAACTTCCTTATGAAGTTAATCTTGCGAAAGAATGATTTCAATTTCCTCTTATTGGCAGGTAGGCCAATCTTGGAGATAGCTTCTATGCGCTCAAGATCAATTAAGATTCTGTTTTCTGAAATGACTTGTCCCAAGAGTTTACCTTTAATGATGTCGAACATGCATTTCTTGGGATTAAGGGATATCCCATATCTTCTACATCTCTGAAAGATGTTTCTCAAGTCATCAATATGATCTTATCTTCTCTTGGATTACACAGTAAGATCATCCATGTAAATCATCATGCATTTTCCAACCAAGTCTCAGAAAGCAATATCCATCGCCCTCTGAAAGGTGGCTCCTGCATTGATGAGGCTGAACAACATTCTTTTGTAGGCAAATGTGCCCCATTTGGTGGTAAAGGCAGTCTTTAGTCTATCTTCTTCTTCCACCATGACCTGGTTGTACCCAAAATAGCCATCTAAAAATGACATCATTTTTGAACCATTAACAATTTGCAATGCTTCATCCAGCGATGGCAACGAGTAGTTATCTTTATCTGAAGCTCTGTTCAGGTTCTAAAAGTCTACACACAGCTTTATTTCTTCGTTCTTCTTCCTTATCGAAACTAAGTTGGTGACCCACGTCGAGTGCCTAACTGGAAAGATGATCCTTGTCGAGAGCAATTTCTTCACTTCTTGATATATCAGCGACTCTAGCAATGGATTTACTGGCCTCTACCTCCATCGGAAAGGCTTGCTTCCCGGCTTTAGTGGAATTGTATACGTGAAGAGAGAAGTATCATAAGTCTTTAAATCTTCGTATCCCCATGCAATGACATTGGAGAATTCTTTCAGGTTCTTCAAGATTTCTTCCCTCTCCTCTAGGGTGCAAACATTCCCAATGAAAACATTCTTTACTTTCCTGTCTTTCCCCAAGTAAACTGCTTCACACTTGCTTCCTTCTATAGTTTGATTTCTTCTTAGTTTATCAAAATCAAAGATTCTTTCTAGCTCAACCATTCCTCGGGGAATGGTATTCGTTTTCAGGTTCATGATCCCTTTAGCATCAAACTCAACTTCTTCAAGTTCCTCTTCATCAATGATCTAAGTGGCAAACACATCTGAGTTTGTGAGGAAATCTGGAATGTGTTTGTCATCCTCAAACACTTGAAAATTTGTAACATTGTCAGGAACAGAGGGAACTGAAGTCAACTCCACAGTGAATTTCTTTAAACCTTCCATGGCAAGAGGTTCCGATGAACTAGCTGCTCGTGCCAATGCATTCGATGTTTGATTACTCATTCTGTATACTAGCTTAATGTTGAATGCATCAAAGCTCTCAATGAGGTCTGTTGTGACCTTTTCACACATCACCCCATTGCAAATGGGGACCTATTGTGACATATTCACACATCGCCCCATTGTAAATGGGGACCCCTGCTTTTTCGGCTTTCTAGGGTTTGCTTTCTAGGTTTTAGAGTTTTGTCTATTAGCCTTTGCTTTTCGAGTGTCGCCAGGGGGATCACCTGGATAGCAAGCTCTGCTTGAGCTTGGTCAAGTTGGTGAGTGATGAAGTCTGGAATGTCCTGATCCTGAAATTTGGCTAAGTCTAGAATGTCCTGATCCTGAAATTTGACTAAGTCTGGGAAACTGAAGAATCCTCCAAAAACTAGATTTTGCAATATAACTCCTGGAGGTCTGAAACCACTCTCAAAGATCCTGACAGTATATATGGAATATAACTTATACTTAAATGTTATATTCCATAAAATGATCCTGACGGAGAGTCCAAAATGTCAAATTTCGCTCCTGACCCTTCCAAAGGGTCCAGAGCGAAAATCCTTGAAGACCTCAAATTCTCACTTATCAAGGCCAAATTTCTAGTTCCTAAGGCATGTTTGAAGGTATTTTTGAATGTTCTAGCCTTGTCAAGATTGAAATGTCAAGGATTTTGGCCAAGATTAGGAATTTCGCTCCTGACCCTTCCAAAGGGTCCAGAGCGAAATTCTTGAAAACTCTCATTTTTCCCTTGGCTAAAGTCAGGATCTTGATGGAGATGCATGAAGAAGGATCTATGTTTTCCTCTCAAAGAGAATTGGACATGAAAAGGTCAAGAATCAAGCCCAAAACATGATTTTCGCTCCTGACCCTTCCAAAGGGTCCAGAGCGAAAATCTTGGTAGCTCTCATTTCCTTCCCAATTTTGGCTAAGTGTTGGTTTCTAGGGCATGTTGGGGGATGAATTGGTATGTTCTTGCCTTGAGATGGAGTTGATTGATTTTGAAGAACAAGATTTTGGCCTAAAGGAGAATTTCACTCCTGACCCTTCTAAAGGGTCCATAGCGAAATTCCTTGCAAGCCTATTCTTTTGACCTTGTTTTGGCTTAAGACCTTATCCCTTGGGTGAAGAATGATGTCTAGTTGTCTTCTAGAGTGAATTGGAGTTGAAGAAATGGAGAATCAAGCCAAGAATGAGATTTTCGCTCCTCACCCTTCCAAAGGGTCCAGAGCGAAAAATCCTCCTAGACCTCATTTCCTTCCCTATTTGACCAAATTGTGATGTCCAAAGCATGTTGAAAGGGAAAATGGACATGATCTTGCCTTTGAAAGTGTTTGATAGCATTGAGGAATAAGGGTTTTAGCCAAGAAAGGAATTTTCGCTCCTGACCCTTCCAAAGGGTCCAGGGCGAAATTCCTTACAAGCCTACTTTTTGACCTTTCTTAGGCTTAAAACCTTGTTCCTAGGGCGAAGAGAGATGCGATTTTACCTTGCAATGAAGTTTCAAGTTGAAAGAATGATGATTTTTGGTCAAGAATGAGATTTTCGCTCCTGACCCTTCCAAAGGGTCCAGAGCGAATTTTCTCAAAACCTATCTTTTCCCTCAAATTTATGCCAAGTCTAGTGTGGGTCAAGATTAGAGGTGTCTTTAGGCATGTCCTTGAATGGTCAATAATTATCAAGTTTGAAGGAATTGAGCTAAATGATGAAAATCGCTCCTGACCCTTCCAAAGGGTCCAGAGCAAAAATCTTATGATCACCTACTTTCTTTGCAAGACAAGTCAAAATTTTGATTTCTATGGCCTAGTTAGGAGTGAGGCAATGTGTCCTTAGTCTTGGAGGTGAATTCAAGTTGAAATGATGGAGGAATGAGCCTAAAACAAGATTTTCACTCTTGACCCTTCCAAAGGGTCCAAAGTGAAAATCCTAAAACCCATCATTTTCTCCAAAATTTGTGCCAAGCTAAGCCTAGACCTAGGTAAGATAAGCCTTAAGATTGCCCTTGAATGGATTTTGGTCACCAAAAATGTAGATTTTGAGGTAAAATGAGAATTTCGCTCCTGACCCTTCCAAAGGGTCCAGAGTGAAATCCTAGATAGGTCCTGTCCCTGGCCATGATTTTGAGCGAATTTTCCCTTTTAGGCCTTCCGGGGATCAAGCAAATGTTGTCAAGTTGAAAGATAGATCCAATTGAGGGAGTCAAGGGGAGACAGAGTGAGAAGAATGGAATTGAGTGAGGGAAGACGACCTAGGAATGAATTTCGCTCCTGACCCTTCCAAAGGGTCCAGAGCGAAATTCTTCAAATCAACTATTTTTCCCTTATGTGAGGCCAAGACTTTGATTCTTAGGGTGTGGTTGAGGATGGAAGGATGTTATTTAGCCTTGCAAGATAGATTGGAGTGAAGAAGATGAAGGATCAAGCTTAAAACTTGAATTTCGCTCCTGACCCTTCCGAAGGGTCCAGAGTGAAAAACACTAAAACCATCATTTTCTTCAAATTTTGTGCTAAGTTAGGCCTGGACTAGGGTGAGAAAAACTATTTGGAATGCCTTGGAAAGATGTTTGACCTTCAAAAGTGTGAATTTTGAGCTAAAATGAGAATTTCGCTCCTAACCCTTCCAAAGGGTCTAGAGCGAAATTCTAGATAGGTTCTGTCACTGGGGAGAACCTTGAGCAAACTTCATTTTGATATCTTCTTGTTGATGATTTAAGGTGTAAAATACTATGTTGAAATGAATTTATTATATGTCCTTAATCATCTTATGGTTTGTCTTGCAGATGAAAGAAGACCAGGCTAGATCAAGGACGACCTCCACAGGACCAAGCCAAGACAAGGACGACCTTCTCCAGTCTAGCATCATCAGGGATGACATTTTCCAGCCTAGCATTTTAAGGGAAGGTACACCATCCATCCTGCACATCAAAGACAAAAGAGGATCAAAGGTCCGTTGGAGAAGCAGATAGTTTCAGAAGAGTTAATTAAAGTTAGCTTCTCAGCATCACCAAATTGAGCATCAACCAAGTGTCAGACAAGGTGGCATCCCAGTCATCACTCCTCCAGTCGGGTTGGTCCACCTCAGCGTGTCCAGATTCAATGTACCTGACTCATCAAAGATGACACAAACTTCAATGTACCTACCCCGACTATCCATTGGTCGAATATTCCAGAGAAGACACGTGTCCAAATAATGTAATTATTTCATCGGTCAGAATTGAGTTTGTTGTAACGAACCCTAATTAGGGTTTTCATTGTAAAATCTTGGCCATTGATCTCAAGTTGATCTGAGCCATTGAATTGTATGGAGGGCACTATATAAGCCCTGGCTCCTCATTTGTAAAGGCTAATGGTTAGCTAATAGACAATAGTTAGTCAATAGTTGATAGTGGGTGAATAGTTAGCTAATAGTGAATAGTCAGCTAATAGTGAATAGTCAGCTAATAGAATAGCAATTAGAGTAAATTAGGAGGACAAGGCAAGAAATTGTTGCCAGTGATTGTAACCAAACTCTATTTTCATTGAAGTTATGGTGAAGTGTGTTGTTTCATTACAATATGCATGGTCTCTTGTTGAATCTTCATTTTAGATGATAGATAATTAAATTGAATGAAAGAAGTTGTTGAATGCACATGTGTGGAATCCGTCTAGTCCATACCACTAGCCTCTTACTGATTGTAAGTGCGCCCTGCGTGGTCAACTGGCATAAAATGAGCTTAATCTTAAGTCGTTACACATCTATTGTTCATGCATTATCTTGAATGTTGATCAGTGTCTGATGGCATACGATTTGAACGTATTGGAAGCATCCCTTAGAAGATCGCACTGAGTTGGTATCGGACTGTTCAAGCCTGATGGTGAGACCCAGCCTAGTAGGACTCCACCTAGTCGTTCATCCATCTTCTCGCATTCTAGGTAGTAGAGTAGTTCCTGAACCCTGCATCTTTTGTCATTTGTTCGTCTTCCAGTTAGTTAATAGGACCTGTGATTCCAGCAAATTAGACGTTTAGGTCATCAAGTGTAAGTCCCCTTGTGATTCCAGCAAAATCACATCATACCACAGAGAGCTTATTCACGAGTAGAGAACCTACATACAAGAACCTTGGAGTTACCTCGACTGATCCTTCGGCAAGATCTTCAGCAGTCGGGAAACTTTGTTCAAGAGAGGATAAGATACCTCGGTATTTTATTCTGTGTTCGCATGTGCATAAAAAACACATCAATAGGACCCTCCCTTTTTCCTGCTTTCTAGGGTTTTTGTTATTCCCTTGTGACCTCTCGCATCAAGTTTGTTAGTTTTGAACGACCTGAGTTTTGAACATCGTGAGTCAATGTGTGCAAGCCATGATTAGAACAGAGTCTAGACGTCGTCATTGTGTCTAGAAAGCCCAAAAGACGAAGATCGCAATTGATTTGAGCTAATTTGAACAACTTTGTATTTTTAGAAAGTTTTGCTTTTTGCTTTTTCCTATTTTTTGGGAAGTTTTGTTTTTGGCAATTTGAGCACAATCCTCAAAATGGCTATTATTAGAAAATTTTCCTATTTTTAGGGAACCTTGCTTTTTCTAGTTTTAGAAAGTGGATCTAGGGTTTGCACTATTCACACTGAGATGCACTGAAATGATCGACAAATTCCTCCTAAAATCCAAGTTTTGACCCAAAAAGCTAATCTCCTAAATTGTAGGGATCCTGAGGAATTCAGTGAATGATTGAAGCACAGTTTTCAAATCTCAAGGCGATCCGGTAAAAATTGCACAAGTTATGGAGATTTCAAGTTTTGATCATGTGGTTCCTGAAGTTCATGAAGTCCGCCCTTGGTCAAGGTTGTGGAATCCATGAAGTCCACCTTGAACATGATGAAGGGGTTCCTGACAATGATAAAGTCTGCCCTTGGTTAAGGTTGTGGTTCCTGAGATCCACCAAGTCCACCTTGGAAAAGGTAAGGTGGGTCATCAACTTGAAGAAGTCCACCCTACCATGAAGTTGAAGGTGCAAGCAAATGTTGAAGTACGCCTTAGATAAGAGGCTAGGTACCATGGATAAGCAAGTCTGCCCTCCAAAGGGTCATACATCAAGCCAAGTCCGCCCTATTGATGATGGGGAAAGAACATAAGTTTAGCCAAGTCCGCCCTAAAGCATATCATTTGGTGCATGAAGCTAACAAAGTCCGCCCTTGGAGAATGTGGTGTGCATGAAAGAGATGAAGTCCGCCCCATGGACATAAGGAATGGTGCACAAGTTTGAAGAACTTTGCCCTCTTTGGTGCATGAAATCAATTAAGTCCGCCCTCATTGATCACAAGTTGAGATGAAGTCCACCTAAGGTCATGAGCATATGGTTCCTAAGTCTGAATAAGTTCGCCCTAGCATGACACATGGTGCACAATGATAATGAAGTCTGCCCTACCTTTGATTGAAGAAGAAGCAATTCAAAGAAAGTGCGCCCAAGAGAGATACATGCTAAGTTTGAGAAAGAGGAATATTCTCGAATGATGTCAGCAAGATTTGATGATGAAGTTCGAACTGAGACCAAATTGAAAAGTTTTTTCAAAGAAGAATATTGTAGATTAAATTCAAATTATGGACTGAAAATGAATTTAGAGACTTGCATTCGAAAGACAAGATGAAGTTCGAACTTCTTAAGAGATGACAAGTCAACTGAGCACCAAAATTGGAAACTTTCTAAGTGATTCAAATCGAGCTCATTAACTGAATGTCCAAGTTCGATGTATGAAGGACAAATTAGAAACAAATTTTAGATCTTCTACATTTCTAAATGAAGAATTCAAACTCCAATACAAATGCCTTTCATTCTCTCATTTCATCATATGAAGTTCGAATTTCAAGAGCAAGTTGAGAGGCATTTTGAGAGAAGTTTTGTGCAGGTTGAAGAGTTTTTGCAAGATGGAAGTGATTTTGAGAAAGATTTCAAGTACAAGTCTGAGATTTTCAACCATTTTTCACAAATTGCACACAGATTTTGAAGGGACCTTGACTGTTTGGAAGACAAATTCATTAATTCTCTGATTAACATCTGATTTTTCATCCTCCAAGCAGCTTCTTTTCTCAAGCAGCTTCTTTTCTCATTCTTCTTCTTTCTTCGAAGATGAAGATTAGTTTTGAAGGCAGGGTATTGGGTTTTGAACCCAAGTTTTTCCTCAAAGTTTAAAGAGAGAATAAATTTAGCAGATTTCCCTTTCTTTCTTTCTCATTTTCTGCCTTTAAACAAGTTAGAATAAATTTCAAGGAGTTTTAATGAACTTAAATTTTTCCAAATTCTAATTTTGAAGTTAAAATCAGACTAAAAACTCCTTGAATTTGATGATTTTCAAGGAATTTTCTTAAGATTTTCAGAATATCAAAGTATTTGAAAATCCAATTTTCAAGGCTAAGTGTTGAGAAGAGAGTAAACTATAAATTACTTAGCCTCCAAACTCTGAAATTGCTCCTAAAGAGCAAATTATAACTTAAGTTTATTTGTTTTCTTGTATAGATTTGGATGACCTTCGAAGCGGGGACATCACACAAAATGAAGTCTCTAGTAGACAAAGATTCCCCTCTGGAATCGAAGATGAATTCTAAATGGAAGCAAGTTGGGGACACAAACTTGGGTCACATCGACCTCCGAGAATTTAAGAAGAGAATGTATAGCATAGGTGCTCAGCTACCTACCGAAATCGCGCGAAGGATGATGAACAATGGAATCGTACAAGCTGCTGGTTTCCTTCCAGCGATGAAGTGTACCGAGTTAGTAGCAGAATGCTCCAAACATTACAACCCAACACGCAGAGAAATAGTAGCCCCTGACTTTATATTTTATTAAATTAATAAAGTGACTAAAGTATAAAATTAAAATCATTAAAAAAACGTCACTTAATAAATAATAAAGTGTACCTACCCTCTTCTAGAAGGAATCTCATGATGGGTTATGAAAAGGATAAATAGAAAAGGGCGATTGATGATCAGGCAGATTGGAGATTTGGATTTGGAAATTGATGAGCAGATGCGTGGCATTAGTGGAATCTCTGAGGACGCAAACCTTCGGTAGATTGGATAGAAGGGCTAGACAAAACCCTAGTTATTCATTTTGGGAGTAGGTTCGTGACTGAATCTACATCGGTGCCTAATTTGTGAAGTCTTCTTTCAAAGACAAATTTGCATTAGAGTGGGAGACATTTTCAGTCTTCCAATTTGGGCTCATTGAAGTTTTTGTTACATGCCATGGTGGAGTGAATTCATGATATTTTCGGTTTATCAGATTTAGTATCCATTGTGCATCGATTTGCATAGGAGGAGTGTGTTGATCTTATTAAGGAACATATGGAAGAAATCTTGTGAGTTTGCTGATGAAAATCTGCAAGTCTGAGACAAAGCCATACTCAGCCCCAAACCCACGATTTTGCTCACCTTGCATCATCTAGGCTTCGAATTACATCTTGGTGACCAGCGATAGCCTAAGAGAGGAAGGGCGATTCATCTTGAAGTGTTTTGGAGGAGTTATTGAGAGATATTCATGAGGAATCGGGTCTGAAGCAAATCGTAGCAGACCCCTCATATCCTCTGAAAACTTGTTCATTACACCCTACATTGACATTGAAACTCATCAAGGAAAGTGGCGTCACAATTGGGGAATCAAGGCAATCCTATTGGGAATGTTTCAAGGAAGCAATAAGAAGAATTCAGTGCCTATATCAGATCTGAAGATAAGTTGAATTAGACTATTAAGCCCCACGATTTTGCTTATAGACATTCATTCATGCAACAGTTTGGGCATTTGGCAAGGGCAAGATGATTGAGGGAAGGAGGCGAACATCTGAGAAGAAGAGGTTGATGGTTAGCAGCTAATCATTATCATTTATCAGAACATTCATATTGCAGCAGGGGCAAATCTGAGATAAGTTTGATTTGGTTCTTAGGAGGCTCAAAATTCAAGATATTGTTTGCTTATTCAACCTTCTACCTTGGTGATCTTCTCCAGGTTCTTTTGGTTTTGTCCTTAATAAATTCTTGATGATGAATATGAATCAAGTTATGGCTGCTTGTGTACTCAGAAAATTCTGAAACTTGTTGTAGTGATTCGTAAGTTTAGCCCATTGTGCTGCTATTTTGTAATCAGAATTATCAGTAGTAAGATTGCATTTTTAGATCATTAAGTGTCACCTATAGTATTTGGGTTGCATGCCTACTGTTTGACTTAATGTCTATTGGCTGTGGATGTTGATTACACCCTATGATGGTCTTAAGAGTTAAAATTTGCAGTCTATATGCTTTGCGCTGTTAGATTAAATCATGGGTACACTCAACAAACTCTTTAAAGCTGTCATACAACATTAAATCAGACTGAAACACTAATCAGCAGACTGAGATTTTGTATGCAAACTGTTTGTAAATATTCCTTGTGTTGAGGAATTCACAATTTCCACACTATTTTGAACAAGGGACACTACACACATAGAGGAATATGAAGCCAACATCAACCATCAATGGATGGAAAAGCCAAGGAAAGGAAGTTCTAAAATACCCAAACTCCTTGTACGGGCATACTTCAAGGAAGATTATGGAGACCTCATCGTCCTGTTGAACAGGGTTATGGGAAGCCAGCAAGGTGCTCCTTTTGAACCATGGATGTACTACTTTATCCATGAGGTCACCACTGGAGTGAAGATGATTAATTGGGCAAGGATTATTAGTGATAACCTTGATGATCAATTGAGAAATTTGGAGAAGAATAGGACTTTCTACATGAGTTCCTACTTGTTCTATTCTTTGGCCAGAACATATAGGTATAGAGGTCTTGTATGTAGAGGCGCTTTCGGGAACAAGAGAACCAATTTCCTATTTATGACTGCTATTCCCAACTGCACTTAGAAGAAAAGTTCCACTTGAAGAGAGTCAACGATGCATTCCTGATGCATATCACCAGAACCCTTCAAGGGGGTACCCATCAGCGACTCTCTCAAGAGTCGATGGACTTCATTATTAGATTTGAATATTGGTTTATCCAGTACCCCAAGCTCACTTATCTGAGGATTCGGGGATTCTCGCGACAGCCATACAAATTGCCTATGTTTCCCACGAACAGGATGGTACTACTCGAGGTAGTACGGTAGTTAGAAAATTTTATGAGTGTCGAGAGGAAGAAGTAGAAGACAGGAGCGTATTCGCTAACTATTGGGAATGGATTAGAAGCATGTCCTTCATCCCAAGATGCTGCATTTGTTGATAAGGAGATTCAGTGGTACCCATTTTTCCAGTACCAAGCAAGGAGTCATTTTGACCCTTTTCATAAAATGGGGAAAGTAAACAAAGTGAAATTCGAGCATAGGCCAAACATATTGGGCTAACGTTGTTGACAGCTTCGACATAAGAAGGAGGTTGTGGTCTAGAATTCCACTAAATTTAATCAGAGTTTTTGAAGTATTCCGAGTAGCGGACCAGCTTGAGGAGGACAATGAGTATGAGCAACCGCACTATGCCATCTTGAAAAACAAGCCCCTTGCCCCTATTGATTGGTCAGATAATGAGAGGTCTAACCTTGGAGATCTTATGAGGCCAGTAATTGAATATTCCAAATGGTGGGCAGCTCAAAAGACAAAGGAACTTAAGGCGAACAATGTTACTTTCACATATGATCTTATGGGGACAGATGAATCTATGTCTTCGAATCATGGTGTAACGTCCAATGGCCACAAGAACCTCGAAAGTGTGGGATCGAGGAAAAGAAAAGAGCCCACTGCAAATTCATTGAGGGCAAAAGGAAAGAAGTTTGTTGGAGTGGTAGATGTAGGTGGACCACGACAATCAAGAGAAGGTCACTCGACCATAAGTGCTTCCTCTACCACGCCATAATTGATGAGCAAGAGCAAGATGTTGGGATAGAAGAACAAGAAATGAGAGTTCCTTCTCTTGTCATTGAGAAGATCACGAAGGAACCAGTTGGATTCCCATTTCAGGAACCAGGACAAGAACCCAAAGTGGTTGAGGTTGTCGAAGTTGAGAACTCGGAGCAGCCAAGAGAATTCTTGGATGGCATAGTCACTGGACCGAAGGAGGTAGAAGATAATTTTGATGAGAGTGGCATGGAGTAGTCAACCATTCCTGATTGGTTGAGAGAGAATGAAACCCAAAGTTCCTGAGGAGGTGCACCATATAGATAATACAACTGAACTTTTGGCTGTGTTAGATAAATCCAACAAGATGAAGCCGCCCAAACCAGCCAAGAGATTCTCCTTGATCCAAAGAGATAGTGCAGGTTGCAGAACAGTTCAGGTGGCAATACCTAAGGTAGGGAAAACTCAAGATAACATCACTCCTGAGGATTATGAAATCACTACTGTGAACTTGGGTAAGCCTACTTGGGCCCAAAAGGTCCAAGACTTTGATGATTCTTGCAATGCCCTCAAGGCAAGACTGAACAAGGAAAAGGAAAAAAGAAAGAAGGTTGAAGCTGAGAATGAGCAATGGAAGAGATATGTTCAACATTTGACAAAACCTATAGATCGGGAGGAGGTACCTGTTGCTCCACCCATACCTCTTCCGCAAGAATCATTAAAGGATTACGAGGACATGAAGACAACTTTTAGAGAAGCTAAAGGATGGACTGCTGAGGCCTCAGAATGTGCTGACATACTCATTGAGAACCCAATATCAGCACATGATTCCACCTCTTGCCTATTGAGCAGACTTCAAGACATAGCTGAAGCTTGGGAAGATATTGAGGATATTCAGAGTAGAATAATTCCATACCAGAAAATAATCAGAGGACTTTCTCAGCAGGATCTTATAGATAGAAAAGTCATCCAGCCCGGTGACCTATATGATTTCAGCACTTGGTACTTTGCTTTGGTTACAAGGGTTGAATCTTTGAGAAAATTTGAGGCTAAGTGTTCAGAGATTGAAAAGACCATCAGAGATATTCAAGACAAGGTCTTCTTTGTGGCAATTGAGATATTGCAACAAGATGAGATGCGAGGAAAGCATTTGCGAGCAGAGAATTTGACGGCCAAGGTTCAAGGAAACTTCTTCAAAGTTTCAGGACCAATTCTCAAGGAGGATCTCTCCAGAGTTTCGAGCTTCATACACAGATGAAAATTTCTTGACACAAGCAACTGACTAGGAAGACGCTCTCATCACCTGTACTGATGATGTGGACATGGTCGACTTCCAAATTAGCAACTTGCCAAGTGTCACCATAGAGGAGGTGCGACTTCTTGTATCCAGGTACTTCGAATCTACAAAGAAGGAAACTGGACACTCACCTCAGTGAGAATAGAAATTGTGCCACTTGTCTCCTTATTCATTTTAACTGTTAGAGTTTGAGGAAACCCTAATTAGGGTTTTGAACTTTTAATCTGAGCCCTTGATCATTGTTAGATCTCGGTCGTTCATAATTTCTGGACTACTATATAAGGTTGCCTCCTCTCATTTGGAGAGTGTGAAATTTTTGACATATTGTTGCATAAAGGTCATTTTTCAAATAATATATTACATGTGTGCTTTTTCTTGAGGCTTTTTAATCCCTATTGTTTGATTGATTAAGCAAGGTTTTCAATTTCTTCAACACATTAGTTATAATTTATTTCATGTTGTTAGATTGAATGAAAGATCTGATAAGTATTGGTTTATGGTGTATCTCCGCTCATACTTTTGGTGAACGGATGATTTTCATTCACTATGCAAAGTTAGTCTGAGCTTTCCATTTTGTGCATGCTTAAACATCTGATCATAAGCACATCCCTCGAAGATTGCATCCACTTTGTGTAAGTTGTCTTAAGTGAGGCGAAACAAAGTGTGGTTTATTGAGTTCACTGAATCAATACCGTCTTTGGAATTCATATGATTAGAGTAGAATTCTCAACCCTTATCCCTTTTGTCCTTTTTTTGAAAGTCTTAAACCCTAAAAATCCCAAAAAAGAAAGAAAAAGAGAGAATTTTAATTGATAAACTCATCTAAGTCCCAAATTTGTTGACAATTCGTTCAAGCGTAAGTCCCTTTGTGTATTACCAGCAAATCACAACACCCATTGAGCTTATCCACACATCAAGACCTGACTAAAGAAACCTTGGAATCAGCATATGATCTTCTAGCAATCTTAGCATAAGCGGTGATTTTTCAAGAGAGGATAAATTATCTTTGGGTACTTTATTCTAATGTTTGGCATATGATAAAACGTACAACCACAAGGTCCCATACTCTGTTGCGATAGCGGCATAATCTTTTATCATGACAAGCATATACCTACCTTATTTGGCCCACAACAATTTCTAAATCTCCAAATACGTGTAGGGTCTTTGCACCTTTTTGGATAGAAAGAACTAAGAAGCAACCCATGGACTAACGATTCATACTTAGCAACATTATTTGTGCAAGGAAACTACAGTCTATAAGCAGCCAAGTAGGCCTCTCCAGTCGGACTGATCAATTCAATACTGGCTCCATTTCTTCTCTAAGATTTCAATCCATCAAACCTTAGGGTCCATACCTGATCAGTTCCTTGAGCTTCAGATGGCTAAATAGTTTCTTTCTTCTGTCCTTCTTGGGAAATCTCCACTTTTCTAAGTTCAGGTTCTGGCACTCCCTCTTCAGGAATGTTTCAAACGTTACTAGTTTCTACAATATTCTCCATTGTTGGGTCTTGTGGAACCATCTTAGTTACTTGCTCAATAGCAATCTTGTACATTTCACATGTAAACTTTGACTGAAAAGCATTATGGATTCTCCAATAGTTGGGTAAAAATAAATCATGAACACAAGTGTCTTTACCCAATTCAGTCTCTTGCTTCACACTTTTCAAGACAAAGTCTCTAAAACTTTGAAACATATCTTCACCTCCACCTGGTTGCACCTCGGGATCATCTTCAATGAGTATTTCGGTGGAGTCAAGGGTCTCTACCATTTGCTCATCTTTTGTTGAACCATGCAACATAAAGACTTCTTCTACCTTGGCATAAGTACCCAAATCTGTTTCCAGAAACAAGATTTGATTCCCTTTGCCGTACTCAGTAATCATCAGTTGCAGTCTTGGCATGCTCTCAATCTTTAACTGGTTTGGAACTCCTTTCCACAATAACCACATGTGAGAAGAGTCAATGGAAATATATCCATTCAACTTTCTAGACCAATCTCTGCTCAGAAGCATACCGTACCCATTTGGAATGTCAACTACTGAGATATCAATGCAACTTTGAACTCTTGGGTCAGCAACTAATTGCATATAAATGTTGTTCAATTCTCTAACGGTAGGTACTTCTGTCTTAACCAGTTGGGTGACCTTGTTTGTTTGGATAGGCATCAATCCCAACTTTCTGCATACGGCCAATGGCATTACATTACTTGAAGCACTAGAATCTATCAGGCAGTTATGCAGGAGTTTGCCAAAACTTCTGATAGAAACCAAGAAAGGAGCAGGTTCATCTCTTCCTTGGTAAAGCATCATGGGCTTTCTTCTTTGATCACCAATATTATTGGCTTCTTGTTTCTTGTTGAGCTTCACAGTTTCTGGTTTGCACTTGAATAACATTGGTGGAAGCTTGCTTGACAGGCTCACTAACTCTCTAAATTGTTTCTTCTTTCTCTATCACAGGAGAAATTTGAGGAGCACGTTCCATCAATGTAGCATTTTGTTCTTTTGAAGCATCCGGCGAATTCTACACCATTCCTATAAAAATTAGGGGTTTTTGCGGAGCATCAAATGCATTGAAGGACACTTGCAACACATCTTGAACGACATTTGTATTTTGGGCCGAACTGGGTTGAGATTTGTTAGGAGCGTTCCTCTGAATATTCAACATGCTTTAAGGAGCACTTCTTATCATAGGAGCATCGTTCAGGCTCCCTAATAAGGTGTCCCTGATCTCAAGAATCCTCATCAACTCAAACAAAGGCAAGCTCACCTTAATCTTCTTGAACTCTTCCAGCACATAAGAGCTTAAACTCTTCAGTTCCTCCCTAGGAGGATTCTCCTACTGTCTCTTCTCTGCTTGCTGGGCAAATGATTGTCCTCTTTCGTTCTAAGGGATGGCTTATCATCTATACGCCATAAAATCCCTCAAAAGACTTGGAACATTACTCGTGTTAGGATTTGGAGGAGTTAATGAATGAAGTCAATGGTTCATGATTCCGATAATTTCTTTGGTATGCCTTTGGATTGGCATTTCCAGATGATTGTTGAAATGCCTGAACCTCACTTGTCTCTTCCACTAGGACACTATTGTAGAGTGGAGGGAAAACATATCCATCCTTTAATAGAGGCTCATTGAGTGAAATAGATTGATGTTTTGGCGTGTCCACAGGGCCATTTGTTGATGCAGTTGGGAATCTTTGGTTACCCTGTGGTGGTGCGTAATCCTGAAACTCAAGTGGAAATTTGAAATCCTCTATGATTAGAGCTTGATCATATCTTGGTGTCGGGATTAACTCATATCCCATCATTGGAGGATTCTCAAGAACTTCAAAATTCTTTATTTCCTATCTGAAGATATCAGCAACTACTTGGAATTCATGGCATTGTAGCTCAGAGTGTTGATTGGTATTTTGAAGTCTGCACCAACTTGACAAGGCGGCTTCTGCAAGGAACAATTTGTCTATCGGCTTGTTATCGGAGGGTGGTGGATTATCCAACGATGAAGGCACTCCTTCATTGTTTGGTGTTGTATTCCACATCCTCTTGTGGAATCCATGATTATTATTATTACGAAAAACCATGATTATTATTATTACGAAAAAACATGATTATTATTATTACGAAAACCATGATTATTATCTTGATGCCCAGAATTGTGTCCTTGATGGTTTTCCTGTTGGCTCAGAGGATTATTTTGATATCCTCTATTGGCACCTTCATGTGCCTAATAATTCCTCTGCATGTTCTGCATCTGATTGTTCTGATTTCTGAAGTAGTGTAATGTCCCTACTTGTTAGAGATCATTGTCCTACAAAACAGATTTTTAGAACACAACAAAAATATATACATAACTAATCTAATTTGCAATTAAAGTTCAAATACTCAATTAACACTAATTTCAATTCTTAAAAAGGATACGAGTGTAGCACTGGGACATGTCCTTAGGCAACTGTGGAGCTCGCCTTCTTGGAACCCATCTTGATTCCAAGCCATATCAGGAAATCGAAGGTTAATTTGATTCTTGTCTTGGATGTAATTTCTTACATCCAAGCCATCCAAGAAATCGAAGGTTAATCGATTCCTGTCTTGGATGTAATTTCTTAAACCCAAGCCATACCAAGGAAGACTATCATAAATGATCAATTCCTTGCCTTGGATGATGCATCTCATCATCCAAGTCTACCAGAGAGGACCGGCCAAATCCGTCTCTTCTTGGATAAACTTTGTCAACCAAGCCATACATATGTGCATATAGATATTCAGTACATACTGCCTACCAGGGATTATCATAATCCCTCCATTAGGCTAAGGGCATTTTCTCCCTATAGCCTCCATCATATAATCACATTAATATTAAATTTTACAATTCATTACTGTTTTTCATTCCATAATTTACATCTTCATTTACATATTCTTTAATCTTTCTAATGATCCTAAATATACATACATATTCTAGATAGATACCTATCTTAATTGCTACATTCATATAAGTAATCATTAGAGATATATGTATTCACAAAAATGCATTAATATGTATATGTGTGTGTGTGGCACACACGTCCACACACATATATACTCTAAGACTTCTTAATCCCTCTTACCTATACGCAGATTGTAGCCTGCGGCTGGAGTTCGTACTATAGATGTCGCCTACAGATTGGGAGAACGCCGTCAGCCTCAAGTCCCTCCCCTTTTCTCTTAAAGATCTTCTTGCTGAATGCACATTCACAGCTTACACATTCACACTCTACACACTTTCTTATATCTGCATTTCCACTATTTTAATAATCTTCTTTAATTCTTCAAATGCAGATCTGAATATGCATTTTATCTTCTATTCCTCATGTCTCCCCCCCCACCCAAAAAAATGATTTCAAAACTCCTTTATATATCTTCTATTTCGTGAGACCATGCTTCTTGAAATGAATAGACGCGTCTTTGCATCTGTTATTTTAATTGCACCCTTTTGTAATTATATTCTTGTCTTTTTACAAGAAATGTGTTTCTTCACATCGAATGGTTGTGTTCCTTTAGGAATGCGATTTTGTTTATTAACTTTTTATCATTAGTCATAATCGTATTTCCTTGCACCGTTTCCATATGTAACTCATATTTTTGATTGCCACGCATTCATTTTAGTATTGGTTTTAATAATGTTTGACAAGTCAAACATTATACTATTGGGATTATTTTGTCTTTTAGTGGGGCTGTATTGTATAGGGCTTATCGATTTGGTCTTCAACATACTTCTTCCATGTCTCTTGGATATTTAGACACTTGACCGCTCCCTTGCTTGCGTTGGAATATATTTGGTCTGAGTCATTTCCTTAAAGTCTTTACGTAGTAAATGAGGTTCCATGGGTAACGCAAGTCCTTATCCAAGTTTTTATCTCTAATAACATCGGTATTGACTATTTCATTCTCCCACGAGTTCCATGTCAGCCATAACGTCATTGTGTTATCCAATTTAGAGCTTCGATCATACCAG
Source organism: Cryptomeria japonica (assembly GCF_030272615.1). Lineage (NCBI taxonomy): Eukaryota > Viridiplantae > Streptophyta > Pinopsida > Cupressales > Cupressaceae > Cryptomeria > Cryptomeria japonica. The sequence continues at coordinate 233,286,806 of NC_081407.1, forward strand.
AGACTTAATGCTAACTCTTTCCACATCCTTGACATTGAAGATGATATGGAGTTTAAAGCAATGGTTGCCATACATACGATAATTGTTGTTCTCTTTCCTTCAAACATAGCTTATGCTCTCTGTATCGAATATATATGTGACTAACGGTTCATATAATTAATATATTTTCTGACAGATTTGTCTTAGTCAATCACTAGTTGAAGGTTTGTGTAGTTTCCATAAGTTTTGTGTCATATGGTATTGTCTATTTACGAATGATCGGAACTAATATTATTCTTGCTTTCACATAAATGATCTTATCATAATTTTGTCCAATTAAATGTTAATGTCAATTAGTCTAAATGCTATTCTTGTTTGTTGGAGAAACCATATGATTGCTTTGTATGTATTCTTTTTACCAATCCTTATCATTTAAAGAATATTATTAGTTATAACTATTAATAAATGTTAATTAAATAATAATATTTAATAAATAAATAAATTTCAAATATTCATCCGTTGGTAATTATTATATAAATTAATAATCATTGGCTTATTGAGGATATATATATAACGATCATGGAGGGCACATGACAGGTAGGTCACCTCAGTTGACAACTTCTTCACTTGTTCAATCAGCTCCTTCATTTCATCCTTTTCTTCTTGTGTTCTGGATGAGGATGATGTGTTTTGTAGATAAACCAATTGTGGTGGTTGCACTTGTGACATTGGAGCTCCTAGGTGCGGCACCAATTGATTCGCCGGAGTAGGAACTGGATTGATTGTAGGGGCATAATTTGTTGCGCTAGCTTCTGCATAATAGGGCAGTGTCCCTGCGGCAATTGCTGGTGATCGGAGACCGATCTTAACAGCTTCGTTGTAAGATACCTTTAAATCATTTGGATTGGCCTACTGAACAAACATGGAAGTAAAACAATCCAAAGCTGTGTAATAGATTTGTCTAGTTGCTTCATCATTTACATTATATGGCGTGCACAGCCTAGAGTAAGCCCTTTGAAATCTATTGTTACAGGCACCAATCAACTCACGTTCCTACCTTCTTACTTCAATGAACTGTCTATATATCTCTGCTAGAGAAATAGGCAACCTAAACTTTGCCAGGAATGTATCTTTCATCTGCTACCATGTTGTAATCGAATCTAACAAGCAGATTGATATACTAATAGAATGCTTCTTCGCCCAATGAATATGGAAATAGTCTGCAAGCGAAATCCTCATGCTGGATATCTCTATTCTGGAGAGTATCCTCAAATACTTTGATATGCTCTTCTGCAGTGCGATTAACATCATTAACATAGAACTTGGAACAAAAATGCTCCAGGTTCTTAGGCATATCATGATACGTAGTGAAGGCTCCGAGAGGAGAAGCACTTGCTGGACGCCAAGCCATTACTTGTCTTGTTTTGTAGCTTGCATGGTCTTGCTTTCCTCACTAAGAGTAAATTTGCTTTCAATACTTAGATGAACCGGATTGATGAGATTGTTTGAAGTGAAATCCTTGTTCATATCTTTTGATGGTAGCTGATTATTATTAACTTTGTAAGGTTAGTCTGAGCATTTTATGTGGAAACTTAACTTCAATCATCAGGTGGACATTGTTCTTTAATGGTGTTCATTTTATGAAAAAAATTTGCACAACCTTTGAAGATTGCACCACCTTTGTGTAGTTGTATGAAGTTGTTGAAGCAAAGTGTGGTTGATTTCACTCAAGCAATCATTGTCTCTTTGTTCTTAGATTTAGCATAGCTTTCTAAACCCTTCTCTTTTTTTTCCGCATATTTCAACCCAAAAATCCTAAAAAAGAGCTTTTCATTGACAAATCATTCGTAAATCAAATTCCTTGAAAGTTATAAATTGTTTAATCTTCTTCATGTGTGCGTAAGTCCCCTTGGATTACCGGCAAATTACATCAAGCCTACTAAGTCACATCCATTGCATAACCGAAACCTTGGAGTCAATCGTTTGAACTTACTACAATCTTAGCATACGATTGAACTTTGATCAAGAGAGAGTAAAGTGACCATTGGGAAACTTTTTCTGTGTTAGACGTTGTCATGAAAAACAGGTCAACAGGATGCCTAGGCGTTCCCTGACCATCCCTAGGATAGCTGGCCATCCCCTACGGCCTAGAATTTTTTGAAGTCCAAAATAAATAAAAAACACATTTTTAATTTACAACAAAGGTTTTCGGCAGGCCCCACCAAGACCCCAAATAAACATTAAAATATAACAAACCCTAATCTAATGCATAAAACAAACAAAAGGAAGAAAAAGGCACTCATTTTGACATTTGCAAAATAAGAAAAGAGCAGCAAGAAGAGAAGCAGCAGCTGGTTAAGGAGTGAACAGCAAGTGAAAGAGGATGATCTTGATTTAGACTCTTAGTCTTAGACCTACCATTTGCTGATTATGGACAGCCATATATTTTCTTAGTTTATCTTGGCATTATGATAGACAGCTGGTTATGGACTTCTATGTTTTAACTTTTCTATTTACAGTTTATGTCATCTCATAGTTATGGATGTTTAATATTTAATATTTATCGTTTTATGTCTATTATGGATGTTTATGACATATGTTTGATGGCAATGATTGATAAAAGCATTTGAAATTTGGTAAAATGTTTGCCAATTCTCTTGTAAAATCTCAATTCAAGTCTAATGCAATGTATTAATGTCTATGATGAATGCTTTACCATTGTTATGATATGCACATTTGAAATTTCTCTATATTTATAAAAAAACCTTATTGTTTTAACAGTCATCCCCTGTCATCCCCCTGAAAATGACCCAAAAGTATCCCTGTACCAGAAACACGTCCCGGCATCCCCGTCCCCGAAACTCCGTGGAACATAGCTTCTTTGTGATGATTTACAAGATATGCAAATTGAGTTGGTGCCCATTCATCATCAAACTAATCAAGAGATTCCAAGTTAGCATGTCCATGTTCAATGTACATGATTCATCTACAACTGCATATGTGGAGGCACAAAGTTCGATGTACCTAACCTTATTTCTCATTGGTTCATATTCAATGAAGGACATGCATCCAAAGCATTGTAATTTTCTCATTGGTCGAAATGAAGTTAGTTATAACTAACCCTAATTAAGGTTTCATCATGTAATCTCAGCTGTTGATTTCAAATCAAAATTGGCCATTCATTTGTAATTGGGAAGTCTATATAAGATATTGCCCTCTCATTTGTAAAGGTTAATAATAGATCAATAGAGAATAGTTGATAGATAGTAGTTAGAAGTAGAGTTGGAGGAGAAGAAATAATAGATCAATAGAGAATCGTTGATAGATAGTAGTTAGAAGTAGAGTTGGAGGAGAAGAATATGTTGCGAAGGCTTGATGGAATAAACATACTATTTTAATTGAAGATATGGTGGATTTTGTGTGTTATTTCAACATGTTACATGGTTTCTACTTCTCAAGTTTTAGATGTTGATTGGTTGAATGGAAGATATTATTGTTGATTAATGATGAAACCTAATGTTCATACCATTAGGAATTTGTTGATTGTAAATTGCAGTGCATGGTTAGACTGAACTTATTTAAAATCTTGACTTCAATTGCTTTATGCTCATTGTTCATGGTGTTAATGTGCATAAGTGATATGAAAATCATTCAGTTACCCTTAGGAGATTGCACCATCTTTGTGTAGTTGTTTCCTCATGGCAAAGCAAAGCTTGGTTTGGTATCATCAAGTCAACAATCATTTCTTACATCCATATGTGTTGGCTTAGATTTATTTAACCTTATCTCTCTTGTCTTTATTTTCCAAATCAGTTTGATTCCACATTCCAGCTGTGTTCAAAAGCAAGTCCCTTTGTGTGAACCAGATATCACATTTACAACCTGAGTCTAACCGCATTTAAAGTCAATTGTTTGCATTGTAAACTTTTGGGTCATCTTGATTGATCACAAAGCTTAGCAATCAAGATTTCCTTGTTCATGAGAGGATAGAATACTTGGTATTTTATTCTGTGATTGAGGTGTCATAAAAAAACACATCAACTGACATAAAATGGAGTAAATAAGGGTTGTCAAACCAATGGGTAGCAATAATAATTGTTGACAAAATGGTTAAGCATTGTTGGAGGAGGATATGAATTCATATTTTGAAGAGTAATTCTCAAAGTGAAATTTTCAGTATCCTTTTATGGTATTTCTTATGTCATTTATTTATTTCTATAAATTTTCTAGATCTCATAGTAAATCTGGTGAATTTTTCAGTATCTTTTCAACAATATTTTTCATGTCCTTTTTATATTTCCTTAAAATTTCTGGTTCTCCTAGTCAACACATTTTAGTATCTTTGTGGAGAAATTTCCAGAATTATTGCAATAAGAATAAACTTTGGTAAACTTCATTATGTTTAATTATACATCATGACAAGGCAACATTATCCAATCATTTTCTTTAGATGGGAGCGAGAGAATGTTATTAATAACCTAAAATTTTGTAATCAAGGCCGGTTACCAGAATCCACCCATTCCTTGACATTCTTTTGTGAAAAAACCAACATCGGTTCTCTTTCCCTTGTTCTAAATGTGCATAGATGGGAGATTGGCAAATGGTGGGGATGGCATAAGTTGGTGTTACCAGGGTTGGCATTAATCTAGCTGTGTTTCTTTATCAGAAAGAACCCACTCGTGTCATTTATAACTGAACAAACAAAATTTTAAATCACATTTGTAGCTAGCTGTAAAGATTCTTAGTTACACTCCAGGAATGGCCTCACTCTGTTTTAAGTGATGTCTTCTGAAGGGGTCCTATTCTGTTAGATTAATGGCCTGTTTATGATCTGCACTTGCATTTTTTTTGGTATATAAGAATCATTAGAAATTGATTCCACAGAGTTAGTGACTAATAAAGGTTCACCCTTCAGAGATCTCAACAGTTCCACACCATTAAACATTTTTTTATTAAAATAGAATGAATTGATTAGAAGTTGGATACAGAAACATGCAAATACTTAGATAATGTCTTTTCAGGTGAGGCAATAGTATATCAGGTAAAGATTAATATCTATGATATTGAGATGCAAATGATTGAAAGTTTGTACTACAGATCTTTTTTCATAAAGGGGCCAAAGTCTTACAGTTCATTTGAAGAGCTGCAAAGTCCTCATATGCTGGGATTTCAGTTGTTTCGACTTCTAGAACACACTAAAATATATAGAAGAGTTATCTATCAGCTAAGTCAAAAAAATTATATTGATGTCTACGAGTGACCAAAGTAAGTGAACTGAACTTACAAGTCATCAATAGTTATGACTTATGATGATTCTGAGAAGTTGTATGAAACTTTGTAGAACTTCTCCTGCTTACGGGTCCAAGAGACCATGTTGGTCTTTAAGTGGCATTAAAAAACTTCTTCATCATCATCCAAAGCTTGGAGCACTATCTGAGTTTATTATAAAGATTTCAATCAATTCAAATTGAGTGTGATAATGCTGGAACACCTTTTTTTTAAACCAGGATGCAAATCCTTACAATATATTGGGTTCATGAATTTTGATTATGTTTTGCTTTTTCATCCTTTGTTTGAACTATTTTCTGTGAGGTAAGTACTTTCTTCTTCATATCATGTCTTTATTTGTTTCCTCTCAAGATTCCAAAAACTATTATTTTCGGGTGAAAAGGGGATTTCATTATAGTTTCCCTAAAAAAATAATTTGGCCTGATTGTTTCAGTCTCTGTTGCGTTTTTTCTTGAACTTGTCACAGGAAATTACCCTAAACATGTCTACAACATGAGTGAGAATGGAGTGATGGCAAGGGAAGTTTGGAATGTGGCTTGAAGGTCAATATGTGTTCTTTGCATTGCACTTGGTCATTTTCAGTCAGTTACAGAATAGGGTTTCATACTCTCAAATTTTGCATTCTCCAGCACAAGCAAGTATGAAGCTGTGGGTAATTAAAGATGGAGGAGTGTTCTGATGATGCTCTGTGGTTTTCAATAGATACAAAAGGATGACAACTTTATAAAACAAAAAGGTAATTCTTTGAAACCCAAGGATAGAGACAATTATTACTTTTTGCCAAGTAAATGGACAGAGTTGTCATTCACCAATGGCAAAAGACTGTCTCAGTTGCAATCTGCCTCTCGAACTGCCTCAAATGCCTAAATGAAGGACAATAATGGTGAGAGTTGAAGTCTTAAACCATCATCAATGATTCCTGGTATAAATAAGCAAATCTGGTTTCATGATGGATTCTCAAGAAATCTTTTGTGTGTGTTCTCAATACCTTACTCTTTTCATAAAAGATCTGTTTGATCCATTTTATTATCATTTAAAAGAAATTGATGACAGGATACCCAATCCCTGTCTCCAATTTTAATGAAAAGTAATAATAGTTCTAAACATGCCACCAAGATGCCATTACAGACATCAAGGGAAATCTCAAATAACTACCTATAGTCTATAGCCAAAGATGCCAATGCAATAGAGAAATCATAGACTGCTATAAAAGATCTATGAACAAGATCCTGGGATATCATGTTCACCCATTAGCCCAGTGCCTACAGTCTTCATGTAAAGATGGATGACAATCTAAGGAATTTAAACTACAATAGCATCCACTCAACCACTTTTCTCTACCTTGTTGATGTTTTCCCAAATAATGCAGCATTTTCACTGGAGTGATATGATCCAATAATCGAAGTCCACCTGGTCCATTCTTATCTCAAATCCTGTCTTTCTAAAGATAGATCGCTAAAAACAAGAAACTAAACCATGACAAAATAAAGGCTGCACTGCATGAGCACAACCAAATAAGTAAACTATGTGCATGGGTAGAGACAAAATCATTCACAAAGCTTCTCAATCACTCTCATTGTTCTGTTACACGGGTCCAAGTTTGGCATCAGCTGGGAAAATTGCTGGAAAAGGGTGATAGTCTCACTTCGCCCAAATTAAAGTGTACATCCAGCAACAAATGCAGTAAAGCAAAAGACAACAATTAAGTATTGTCAAATAATTTGGGCCCTTCTCTATATCGCCACAATTTTTAAGATATGGCAGCACTAACCATAAAAGTCAAAAGGTTCATTTCTAAACAGTTTTTGATAAATCACCAGATTCAATTTGAAAAATCCAAGATTGGAAAAAGCTGGCAAAGGATGGTAAGATTGACTACACATTTTCCATTTCCATTTGTTTAAAAAACTCCAATTTTCTATCAGCAAGTCTATTTTGTGATTTGTTGGCAATAATTTTGTATGCGGGTTTGTGTGTTTCTAGATGCATCAATAATAGATAACGTACAAAGGACAGGAATTCTAGAAAGCCACTATTTTGAGTATTTGTAAATATCGATTTTACAAGATGGGATTTCTAGCTAGTTTGTTGGGGAAGCAAAGGAATTCTGGGCCTGTGTGCCTTCTAGATGAATTCAAAGGAAAAGTTGCATGCAGTAACAGTAAACTAGCGCTAGCTTAGATTGAAAACAATCCATATATAGTTGTGGGAGTGCTTTGTAGAAATTTTATATAAACCCCCTTTGTACAAACTTGTACCTTTTGATCCTGAGATTAGTATAGACAAGTGCGGCTGAATTTGAGTATATGATTACCTGAGTACTATTGAATATATGATTGCTTTGCTTTTTTAGAGCTTATCTTACAGTTTGCAGGTCTGTTCAAGGGTCTGGGACTCTAACATGCCTTGGTTGAGCATTTTCATGGACTGATATGCCAGTGAAGAAGGGTAAGTGCTAGCCAGCCTGTCAATAGCACAAATGGGTGGTTTGGCTACATTTTGCTTCCATTGTCAGGGCCCTCTCATGAGTTATGCGTTGTGTTTTAACCTTAAGGTATGCCTTGGCAAGTTATAACGCACAGTAAACAATCAATGGTTTGACAAGAAGATTGAGGAGTTTTTGCAAAAAGAGTCCCCTATTGATACATCATTCCAATGCTTGCACAAAACCATATTATGTGATCTGTTGTACAAATTGTTCTTTGTGGAGTTAAACAATTATTTGATTGGACTTCAGTTTTGATTAAGATGCTCAAGACAGCGTATCAGATGGTAGTCAATTAGAGTCTGAAGGTTCACACAGCCACATCAATTAGATATTGTGTGGAACTGCAACAGATACTTTTGCTCAGGGAACAATTGATAGTTATATTTTGGAGTCTGGTGTATCTACCCATAAGTCCATTGAAGAAGCTATGCATAAGTTTCTTACTCCCTGTACATGCCAATTTATTAAGCAGCATGGAAGAGACTCTTACTGCGTATACAGGTGTGTGGTGGATAGAGATTAGAAGGTTCAGCAATAATATTGATAGCACATAACAATGGAGATTAGTAGTTTCAAAGTTGCACAATCCAGACAAACATGCTGCACACCAAGGAATTGACTGAATGGAGTTAGTGTTGATGCACAACATCATGTGGTAGCCAAAATCGAAGGAGGTAGGTTATGCATGAACATTTGAGGGAGAGCAAGCAGATTGGACAAACTCGTTGAAGAGTAGCACTGCTCCCCAATTTGAGCCTACTGACATGGAGTATGTACACCGTGAGAGAGATGAACCTCTATATCTTGATACTATCACCCTACATCAATTCTCTTTATAAATAAATTTCCTCAAGTGATATCAAGGGATTTGTACGGTTTGTTGCACATACTTTGGGATAGCACACTAAGGAAGAAAATTTTGATAGAGAGATAAAAAAGAGAGTTTTGATAAGATAGTAAAAGAGTTTTGGCATTTTGCAACAAGAACATGTGCATAGTGGGAAGACTGCATTTTTTATTTAGATAGATAAGAAATCAGAACGGAAATATGAATCTAATTATAATTTATGAGCTAGAACAGCTCTCAGTTCGAACCTTTATAGGTGACAAAGATGCATCTCAAAACTAGCAAGAATGTGAAGTTGCCTAGTGCACCAAAAATGTTAAAGACCCAATACAAATTGTTGCTATGCTTTGGGCCTGCATACAAGATTGGTATGCATAATTTAATCTTTGTAGGAATCACACTAATTTACAATAGGTTTAAGGCTGAATCCGATTATCCAAAGTTGACTCATCAAAGTATTATTGTGCTAAAAAAATATTCAGCAATTGTCAATGAGACAATGCATAGTTATGATCGGAGGTTTAAGGACCTCATAGCCAAGAATCCACATCAAATTGTCTTTGTGACTCAAAAAGAGTGTTTTATTGGGGGACCAACAATGCAAATCAAGCATGTAATTTGTGTATAAATACAACTCCATCCCCCTCATTTGAACATCTCTTCACATCAAATTGTCTTTGTGACTCAAAAAGAGTGTTTTATTGGGGGACCAACAATGCAAATCAAACATGTAATTTGTGTATAAATACAACTCCATCCCCCTCATTTGAACATCTCTTCACATCAAACAAAAGCCTATTGAGCAATACACTCAGGCATCTTCAAGGCATTAGAGGAGAGATCTGAAGTCAATTAATCAAGCATTTAAGTTCAGCAATCATAATCAGGAAGCCGTGTATTAACTCTTATCAATCAACATCAACCTTTTGTGAGGTTTCAAGGCAAGAAGTTCATAGCAAAGGTATCATTTGTCAATTCAGCATTTCCTTTAAGGTTTTCAGCCTTTGCCCTACCAATGGTAAGCTCTCTCACATCATATCATAGCTATAGTGGAGGTTAATTCCATCCCTAGGTTTGACTTAGGCAAGCCCCTATTACAACACAACATTTTCTCCTCTTTTTTGAGTGCAGGTCACAAATCCAACTGCTGAAAGTTGCAGAGTTGCAGAGTGCAAACTGAGACCTACAATTCCAGATTTTGAACAAGCGAAAACTCATGGACTGTCAATTAGCACACTTGTCCAACACTTTTTGGCTGAATTTTGGAGGGATTAATCTGTGAAACATTCTGATCCGAAATCTGAAGTGTTGGCTGATGAAAATACCTTTAGGACTAGGGTGTCTAGCACACTGATCCAACATTTTCAGGCTCAAATTTTAGTGACACATTCCTTTCTGTATCTTATTTCCAAATTTGTGCTTTTGTGTTTACTTTTTGTTTTGTATCTTTTAGTTTATGCTGAATCTTGTCAATTTCTTAGAATTTTACCTAGTTCTTGAATCATTTTGTATTTTAATCATATCCAATAATATCAATCAAAAAAAGAACAATTAATCCAAGTGCTTAGCTCTTCTAAGGGACTGAAGTTGAATCTAATTGATTGTTCTCCAATGAATGTAAAGTTGGAAATGATTCCTAGTTTACATGTTTAAGCTAGTAAACTCATATTTCTTAAATTTCATTTTGGTTAACTAGATGTGGCTTGCATAATTTCTGATTTGGATGTTCAAATTTGGGTTTAATTTAATAAAATATTCAAATTTAGAGACTATTTTTTGAAATTCATCTTTTAAGTGCTTGCATTCATTGATTAATCATCATTTTCTTAGCTCATATTGCTTTAATAGGTGGTTAATTGATCATTTCATTGCTATATTGCATTGTTTAATCACTAATTGCATATCATTTGTTAATTACTTGCATTATCATTCACAATTATATAAAAGGCATTGAAAGCATAAACCAATTCTTTTACTTTTACCTTTAGCCTTTCTTCTTTCTTTCCTAGAAGCGATTGTGTTGTTGGAGCTTGTACTTGTGTATGAGTTTTATAACCCGTTGTTCTAAATCCAATATCCCTATGAGAAGAATTTATAGACTCATGGCTTCCCGTAGTTTAAATACTAAAGGGTTGTGTGTTGACTTATTCCCACCAAGGAGCTTGGGTGAATCCTCTTCTTTTAATCTGCACCTACCTTACCTAACATTGTTGAGAATCGTTCCCTTGATGCTTCTCATAATGAGGATGACTCTTCAACACAAGTGTCTAATGAACAATTGGGAAAGATTGACAAGCAAATGGAAGATCTTCAACAATTTGTGAGTCAAGAACACTTGGCTGGAGAGACAATCCCCTTGATTGAAGGTTTAAGGAAGTTGATTCAAAATGATGAACATGGTGTGGAAGTGTTACATGGTATAGCTCACAGTGGATGACAACACTATTAAGTTAGCTAGATGCGTTGAAGTGCTTGGACATCCCACTCCTTCAACCCAAGTTGAGATATCTATGCTTATACCTACATCTATAACCAATGTTCCTACATACACATCTTCCATCATGGCTACCGCTGCACAAAATTGTAATGCTATCCATGTTAGTACTAGGGGGAATCCTATCAATCAATATGCTTATGTCCAACCTTCAACCAATCTCCCTTTTGTTTCTCAAAACATGCATCAAACATGTCCTCCACCCACTTACCACAATGTTCCACCTACTTACCATATTATACCTCCATCACATTCAACCAATCCAATTCATCCACCAAGGCTACTACAAACCACTTGTTACAAAATGTTTCATCCTTACAACAACAATTGGCTCACAGAGCCCAATCCCAATCCACTATCCCTACATATACCACGAGTAGCCCACTTTCCATTGAGATACTTGGAACCTCGCTCCCACAAAACATTGAGGTCCCTTGTTTTGAAAAATATCATGGAAAAGATGACTCCCACACTCGTGAAAAGTTATTTCTTCTATGATGACAAACTTCTTGCAAAACTCTTCCCTCATTCCTTAAAAGACACAACCATGGAATGGTTTTCCTCGCCTAATTATTCAATTATTAGTTTTCAAGAATTGGTAGATGCATTCTTGCAACATTTTCAAAACAATTGGGCCACAAGTTACTTTGACTATTTTATTCCATTTCAAACAAGGTGCTCAAGATAAGTGACTCATTTTATTGGTAGATATCAACATTTGTATTCATGAATCGCTTATCCTATTCCTAATGCTGATATTCAAAAAAAAATTATTGATAATTTGCAATCAGATATTAGAGAAAAGATTTTATTTTGCAATATTCATCTTTCACACACTTGTGCATAGCACTTCATAATTATCAACTTCAAGTTAGTCATTATGAACTTCTTCATATTTGACTCCAGTTGGTGAGACCAAAGGTGCTCATCAAACATTTCAAGGCTTTAAAAAATAGAACAAAAACTTCATTAAGATCAATAACAACAATTCTTCCAACCATATTGATGCTCAAGTTGCAGCCACAACAACCCCTGTTGTAGCTCACTATTCTTCTAAACCATTCAAACATCGCAACTTCACACCCCTTTACGAAACCTTGCATAGCATCATGCTTAAATTGATTAACAACAATTTGATGAAGTTTCTCTCTATCCATCCCATAGATACAACCAAACCTTTACCTCATTCCTTTAATTCCAAAGCCTTTTGTCAATATCATCGTCAACCCAGGTATGACACAGAGAAATGTATACATCTGAAGCATGAAATTCAAGATCTCATTGATTCTAATGCTATAGTGATAGACAATGTAAATGATAAAGGGAATAAATACATAGAGCCACCTAATCAAAACTTGCAAATCTTTACCAATCCTTTGCCTTCCCATTCCACGAATATTGTTGAGCTTAAAGATGATAGTCATATAGCCACTAATGAAGTGCTTGACTAATACAACTTTGTGAACTTGATAGACCAAGAGAAACCTAAGCCTAAACATGAACCTAATATTACCTTTACCTCATGTGATATCATAAAAGCACCTGATGGTCCATTATACATTATTGTGAAAATCAAGGATAAACTTTCATGTGAAGTGCTTATTGATCCATTATGTATGGTCAGTGTTATTACAGAAGAACATCTTTACACACAACAATTACATCAAGACACATGATAAATCCTAAGTCTTGATTAAGGTACATGACGGTCTCACTTGTCCCACCATAGGTTCCATCACCCCTCCCGTAGAAGTTGGCTCTGAGTGCTTAGATGTTTCTTTTACCAGTATCCCTACCTTGGACCAATTTCATGTAAAGTTGGGTCATCTTTGGCTCACATCCATTAAGGCACTCCCTTCTACCATCCATGAGTGTTTGAAGTTCCCTCACAATGGGAAAGTTATAACGATACATCATAGTCTTTTCCAGCACTTAGCTAATAATGGAAACTTCACCCTTGATTACTTTTGGCCTCAAAAACCTCAACCACTTAAACCTCGTCAAGATATCCTATTCCTTTCTTACCAAAAGTTTAAAGCCAATAGGATGGCTGCCTTAGGTGATCCTTCAGGATCTGCTTTGATTGCTTCCCCTAAAGATCCTTTGTCATCTATGGATATAGAAGTAACTCTTCCAGCCCAACAGGTCATGAGTGAACCTCATCTTGGACCGGGACTCCTTCCTACTCCTAATATTCCTCCTATATATGTTGTGGTTTGTGATGTCCCCATCTTTGGACTAATAACATAGTTAGAAGATAGAAGATAGTTAGAAGAAAATATGCATAACAAATAGATAGTTAGAGTATCCAAAAAATCGTCAAGTCTTATACATAAGACGATTTTCCCTTAGTAACATTATGAGATATAAGGATAAGTCAAAGTCCAAGATGAATGATGTCTACATCCACTCCATCAAGGTAATGATCACCTTTCCAAAGAGAGGTACTAAGCAACATGTTCGTCACACCAACTAAGAACATTGGGTTAAAACCAGCAGTCTTATTTGGGGAAGCTACAAGGATCAATACTATCATCAGCACACTCATCAAGGAGACAACATGATTGAGCATCATTATCACCTTTGTGAAGATCAATCAGGCAACATCAGTAGAGCCATGACTACGCAAGACAAACACAGCAATATACATCCAATGAAGAGAAAGCGTCTATGAAGGGAGTCATCATGTCATCTCAGTTCTACATACTAGTCAGAAGTTTAGTCATCAAAGGTTCAGGAGCATCAACATGATAATGTTAGCATCGGATCTGCCAACATGATGAGGATCAACTAAACCCAAAGGAGAATGGCATCCAAAATATAACAATTGTCTTGAAGATATCGATCATCATACAATATCATATAAGGTAACTGATTGAGGCATATACATTGCAAGGAGATTAATGAAGACTAGAAACATTGATTAATGTTAAAGGAGAAGATCGATCAACTTAGGCAAGTATCAATTTAGCATATTAGGAAGTCTACAAAGGCATCGATGGTTGATAAGGAACAGCAATTATATCAAAGATGGATAGAGATGATAGACTATGGCATTCTAACAAGCATCAATTAAGAATAAAGATCAATAGATCGATTTAAGGGGAAGAAACTAATCAAGTGATTAGTCAAGGAATGATTTAAGAGTTGTATAGCGATAATGATCAACATTCTTTAATGGTATCGTCAAGTATAATCAGGCAAATTTAATCGATAAAGTAGAAAGAAAGACTAATTGATATTATGCCGAATTAAGTTGGGTAATGACAACAATTCTAATATGTACTTAATCGGTGATTAAGGGAAAGTTACCACTAACCGATTGAAGGCTAAGGGGATGTGTTTGGCATATAAGGATCAGATATCAATTATAAAGGCAGCGATTAGTGAAGTCTATTTGATAACAATACTTTTCATGAAATGGTGTGATTAGTATTAAGGAAAGGAAGCAATGATAAATAGACATGAGACGTGTTTGGAACACAACTCGTTATTCCTATTGCAAGATATAAAGAGGCATTCGATATCACTTCAACTAGATCATTGATTTTGGAACCTTTTATCTATTTGTATCCATCATTGGATCTGCTCATTAGAGCATATTTTGGTCTAGTGTCAAGACCGGTTGCATACTTATAAAGAAAGATCAGAGATAGCACCTTGCCGCATAAATCAATCGATTATATCAGACAATGCGGTATTATTCAGAATTGCACAACCATATCGACATATTAGACACAGCAATTATTGCTATAAGCAATAAGTGGAATTGATTGCATGAATTGAAAGATTGTATTAGAGACAGTGGTGCAGCGGCACCTAGTGCAATTCAGTGCAACCCATGCCTCCATGAAGCCATCTTGTGAAAAACACTTTGTGTTCATGTCTTGATCATGTAATAAGGCCTTTTTAGGCCATTCTTAACTGAATTGTGTTGAGTAGGAGTCTTGGGAAGTCATTTGACAAAGTAAAGAAGAAGAGTTGTCAAGCAACTTTATTGTAAATATTGCCATTATATGGGTTTGATTGGTTACAATTCAAAAATTGGTTTGTAACCGTTGGAGGTGATGTAAAACCATATAAATACTCTATTTTCATCGACCAAGGGTTGGTTGATGTGATTTGGAGGTGATAAGCAATAAAACATTAGCTTGTTTCCTGCGTTTTAACAATTTTACCTCTGTTGCAGCAGTTGACACGGTCTTGTACGGAAGAGTTATGCTTTGAAACCAGCTGCATTTGAAAGAGTGTTGAATCTCCTTTCATTTGGTTCTGGTCTCTTGAATTTTTATTGAGAATTGTGCATTTTATAAGCATTTTTCTGAAATCAGTCCAGAAACCCTTGTTTTGAGGGTTTGGAGTGAAAAAAAAAACATGGATTAGGGCCATTCCACCGGTGGAGATTCTACAAATCGGTGGAGTGGAGTATTTTTGTGTGTTTTTGGTGTTTCATAAGTTTGCAGGAGCAGGGGGGGGGGGGATTTGGAGACCATTATGGTGAAAACCTAGCCTAATATCCCTATGTCTTAGCCTTGTTTGCATTGGTAGACAAAGGATTTGGTGGAAGGGTGAATTGAGGAGTGTCCCAGTGGATGAAACCTGTTGATTCAGACCATTTGAAACCTGCCTAGGGCCTTGGAGTGAAGAATTGGGGGTTGGGATCAAGAGACTTGACACTTGCTTTGTAAAAGTGACCTAATTAGGCCTTGTAGCAGAATTACCAGTCAATTATTGGGCCCTGTGTTCCAAAGTAACCCTAGTCACAAATTGCATATGTTAAAGTATGGACAAATGGGTACTCAAAAATGTCTCCATCTCAGTCTAAAGTTGTCCGTACAGAAAGTTACATTCCAAAAACCCGTTTTGGAGGACTACAAGGATTGAAGCCTAGTTGTGGGGCATCCACCATTGAATCATGCCAAGAGTCTTGAACCCGTACATGATTGAATCTGTCTTGTTGTCCTAAGCCACAAGGGAGGTCTGCACCTGTTGTTGGACTTGGGTTGAAGCCTTTCCCAGAAGGTAAGGGAAATAGGCTTGGTCTAGAACACCAAAAGGAGATTTGAAGGGTTTGTGAGGAACCACCAAACCAAACCACCATAGTTGTGAAAATTGATCAGTTGTGGCCATTCTGAAAGTAACCAACCTCTTCTCTGTGTCAAACAACAATTTAATCACTATAAGCAATTATAAAACAACATTATAGCACATCCCCCATTGTTATATCAAAGAAAGCTATCAAGATCATCTTTGCATAATTGTATCAGTTTATATCAGATATAGCAGTGATCTATATTCAATATATACATTATTCTTTGAAATAACATTATCATTATCTATATCCTATCCATTAAATAATTTTATAAGTGGTATCATATATGGTAATTCATAGTGATATTTTGCACAGTAATGGTGTCATTTACAGCGGAAGCATTTACTAGAGTGTTCGGCATTCCTAGCGAGGGCAAGACAGTTGACAAAAACACCATGAAGATGTTCGCAAAGCGAAGGCAAAAGCTTCTACAGCTAGCATGCCGTGATGATTTGATAGCAGAAGAATGGGAAGAGTGAATGCACCAAAGGGAGGAGGATTAAAAAAGTCTTACATTGTGCCAGGAGAATGGCAATGTCTGCTTGATGTGATGAAGAGTAGACTCATGGGAGCTAGTTGAGCCTCAAACACCGTTGTACCCATGATAGCTTTGATGAACGGGTTAAGGAATGGTACGGTGTATGATTGAGCGTCCGTACTGTCAGATAGTATTCATGAATTCCTCACACTGAAACATAGAGCCTTCTATATGCCCTTTCATGCCATTGGACTTTTTCTGGAGGTCATCAGAACACAGGTACCCTCAGAACAACATGTGTGGAAGCCACAGAATCGAGTGGACCCTTCGTGGCCACCTATCTTTTATTGGACTCACCTAGATACCTTCACAGGTAGTGGGGATGTCCAACCTAGCAAGAAGCGAAGGCGGCAGCAGGTGGTGGCTTCGGAGAGTGAGCCAGAGTCGGCTGAAGAGGAGGAGAGCAGCATAGGGGAAGAGTTGGCAGATACCTCTTCCAATAGCAGTGGAGGCAATGATGCCTTCCGTCTGGCTAGTCGAGGAGGAGTGGGACAAAGTCCTGGAGAGGAGACGTTGGATAGTGCTGGTGGCGGTATACGCACAGAAGGTGACATGGGTACACCCTTGAGTGGTACGAGTGTAGTTGGAGTACAAACATCGAGGGGGGTCAGACCTTCGAGAGAGGTGAAGACCGAACGACTTATTTTCGCTCCATCCTTGTTGCAGGTGGACGGTGAAATGACTCCACTCCCTGCTTTGGGGATGACCATTGAAGCCATACCAGTGCCAGGATTCGAGCAATTGTGACCTCCACCCACGCAGACACCCTTTAGTATCGTTGCACCAGCACACAGAGTGCTTGCCAATCAGGAGCTCGCTACAAAGAAAGGGGTCGAGTTGGAGAGTACGGTCCATGCATGGGATGCATGGTTGGACTGCTACCAGGCAACCCCCATGGCACCGGTTGGGACTCGACCTCCTTCACCATAGCCACTGGTGTCGCCAGAGATAGTAGATTTAGAGGAGGGGAGTTCTCACCAACAGCAGGAGTCAGCTATGGATGTCTTCCAGGATAAGGTGCTTGGAGAGGACTATAGGGCTATTGAGCTCAACCAGCAGATAGCATCCTCTATGCAGGGTGAGTCAGGTGTGGTGGAGCAGTTTCTGGCAGAGATGGAGGTCGGTGCACAGAGGATGTTTACCTTGGTAGATGTGGAGGCCAGTGCACGGCAGATGGCAACTTCAATTCAAGAACTAGCTCTTGGACAGAGTGCAGTGGAGAATCTCCTTGCATTTGCCACAAGGGGGTGTGTAGAGGAGTTTGCTAGGTGTTTTGATTCAAAGGGATGGCCTGCAATAGAGACGCCTGCCATGATGGAGTGGAGGTGCAAGGAGTCGGTTAGCGAGAATGGGACATACTTGTTGCGGCAGGTGGAGCAGGCATTCTGAGACGGCTACCATGAGCTCCAACTTGCACAACATTTGGCATTTGGGGCGGAGGCAGAGCAGGTGGCAGCCATCACAGCTTGGGAGGAGCTAGCCACTCGACTGCAAACCATTGAGGAGGAGCTCCTAGAGCAAAGGGCTCAGGTGATGGCATTGAAGGAGTTGGTCCAAGCAAAGGCAAAATTGGCACAGGAGGCAGTTATGCTAGCGGCAATAGAGACTCGCCTCACTTCAATTTTGGAGGAGTTGGACAAGAAAAATAAGGAAGTCATGGAGGCAGTGTTCATGGTGAAGACTTCGCGGGAGCGGGACCTCCAGTATAGGTCACAGCAGGTTCGCTAGTTGAGAGAGCAGCTGGCTGCATCTGCATCGACCCCTCCTCCTACACCTTCTTCAAGGACGCTTTCTCGGCCCCCAACTCCTTGATTTCTTTTCTGTAGTTGTTGTCAGTATTTGTTAGTAAATGTCTAGGGGTCAGCGGTTGGTCGATGGTTGCTAACCGTTGGCACCGGCAGCCGGTCGACATCCCGTGTATATAAATATCTGTGTACCCCAATCTCTAGGGGATGATGCTGTTATGTTATATTGATGTCATTCCAAAGATACATTGTAATGTTGGCATTAATGAATATACAGTTCTGAGTTCTCTACATTTCATGCATATGTTTACTATTTTGTTTTGCCCGCATTCTGTGATGTTCTAAACATACCCTTTGGGCAAAACATTTATTATCAAGGTTGTATTTGTCGTCTTTTTATTTTATTTCAATGATTTATGATATTATTTTCGTATGTCAACTATTTAATTGTTTTATTTAACATTTGTTTTGAATACATTAGTGCCATTACACTCCAACCCATGTTGTCACTGTAGGTTACGCCTCTCAGTGTAATTAACCATAGAAATATTATTTGCGAATATACTCCTTTCTCATTGAGATGCTTTACTTAGCTCTAGACTTCTCAAGTCTTTTGAAGCATGTACCATTTGGGCAATTAAATCTGAGAATCCATCTTCTCTTTGATGGATCCTAATTAAGGCTTCCTAGGAATCTTCTCTTTCCTTTTCCCCTTTCTTTCATATCTCCCCCTTTACCTAGATCTTGTGCTTACAACTTCCTTTGCTCCCTTCTTTGATACCTAATCTCACTTTCACTAGTAAGCATCAACAATTTCGTTTACCCTACAAGCTACCAAGATCAATGTTTTGATACCACTATGATGATCTCAACCAAAATATTCATATATAATACTCAAATCAGAAATACCCACAACAAATGAAGTAGATTTGCACATCTAAAATATGCTAGAACTAAACCTTTCATTCAGATAAGCTATTTTTGCTTCAAATATTACAAATTTTTGCTTTTCAATATGTTGAAGCTTCAAAAATCACAAATTTACTACAAATACAAATATTTCCTTAAAAATACCAAAATGTTGTAATCCTTCAAACTTCAAGTTTGAGTGCAATCTCTGTAGGGAGCTTTCTTTAGGAAATCAAAGGATTTTCATCATCCAATCTCCAAGAAGTCAATGGGGTTTTGTCCACTGATCTCTAGAACTCAAGAGTTTTCATCTTCCAATCTCTAAGAAATCAATGAGGTTTTGTCCATTGATCTCTAGAATCCAAAGGTTTTCATCCTCAAATCTACTAGTTGAACACAAACGCTCAATCTATCCAAATTAGGATTAGAGTATGTTTAATAGATTAGCAAAAGATCCCAACTAATGAGGCTGCCCAAATGATACAGAGATGTAAGGTGGCACAAAATCCCAAATACCCATGTCCAAATCCTCCTCAAGTTGTTTTGGAGGGAGATCAAGGGTCATCTACAAGTGTATAGGTTACCCATGCCTACTAACAACATCTTTATAGGGTCACGTCATGAAACCATGCCCTTTACATCAACAACCATTTGCATTTGTACACAAACCATGTCTTTGAGGGGCCCACACATGCAAATAGGCATCTGAAAGTCTTCCTTATCGCATCCACTCGATGCCATTCATAGTCTCCTGGGTCATGCAATGATGTAGGCGGGGCTTTCAACGCAAATGTTGGGGGTTTGAGAAAATGCATGCCTAAAGGGTGCAATTGCAAGAGGGAATGGGAAAACTAAAGTCAAGCTGTCATTCAAATGATTTCCACTTGATATGTTGGCATTAATATTTTTGAAGGTCTGAAGTCGAGGGTTCAAGGAATGGGATACAGGGAAGCTAAAATGTAAAGGGAAGCAAAAGTTTGTGGGCCCAAGATGGCAAAGTGATGAGACAATGAGGAATAGGACACTAGGATTCTTGCTAATAGCTTTTAAAAGAGGCCTGATGGTAGGGAAAATTCGAAATTCCAAAAGGGGAAAGCATGACAAGGGGCAAGGATTGGGCTTCATAGATACCTAATGCCAGACAAAGCAAGGATCAAGCTTCGAAGATACCAATATACAAAGAAAAGTAACCAAGCTGCAAAGATACCCAATACAAGAAAGAGCGGGACCCAATATTCAGAGATACCTAATGTAAGAAGAAGTAGAGATCACGAGTCAACAATACCCAACGCAAGGAGCAGGGATGTAAAATCTCATACTGGAATATTTCTAATATTTTGCAATTGTTATAAATAATCATGCATGCTCTGATATTATTATATTGTGCTTATCAAAACTTCTCAAATAGACTTGCAAATTTTTCAATCATAACTCAAGACATTTTTTCAAACAATTGGTGGACTGCTGAGTTAATACCATAAATAAATACTAGAATTAATTCCCATAAATCTAAATGTTAATATCAATAGCACTGTATTTCTAATCAAAATAAACATGTACTAACAACTGATGTGTATGCAGATATTAAATCCAAAAATACATATATATAAATAAAATTATCTTTTGACCTAAAATGTTGATGAGAAAAACCCAAAATCAGAAAAATCATCCTTATAGTTGAACGGCTCATCTTTACCTTCAATGGTGTGGGCCTCCAAAGGAAAGTGGAGCTGAGGTATACGACACAAAATTAAATCTTTAAACAACAAACCCAATTCTTTTTCAATCTTCTAAGTGGGTCCCACATGCATATTTTGTCTTCTTTTATAATGAAATTAATCTACCCTTAATTCCCACAACCAAATATCATGCAAGCTCTAGTTTGTTGACCTGCGATGTCTTTTGGAGATAAACTCTTACCCTCTCATTCCCACGTCAGCTTCCAATGGACACCTATGCTGCTGTTAATGGTTTTCAAAACTCCTTTATGGCTACACAACTATACCCTCTCTATTTTATTAATTTTTCATAAGGATATTATGAAACTTAATTTCTTACCATATGCATCGCCTCATCTCATATGATGTGTATGGAAGGTTCAATTAAATTCCTTAGGGGTGTTGGTGTTGGAAATAAGCCAAACCCGGACCGACGATGGACTGGTCCAAGAGGGGCCAGTAGCTCAGTGGTAGAGCACTCCAGCAGCGTATGGAAGATCCTAGATTCGAGTCCCAGCTGGTCCATGTCTCAACATGGTATCAGAGCCAGGTCTAGGCTAGGAGCCCCAAGCACACGAGAGGTGTGGCTTAAGGGGGGGTGTTGGTGTTGGGAATAAGCCACACCCGGACCGATGATGGACTGGTCCAAGAGGGGCCAGTAGCTCAGTGGTAGAGCACTCCAGCAGCGTATGGAAGGTCCTATGTCTCAACAAGGGGTTGTGTTGGACTTTGATCAAGCCTTAGTTGCATCCAATGAAATGCCACGTCCTCCTTGTTGACTCCGTGAAATGGTACGGACCCCTTTGGAAATATGGCAGCTAGTATGGAACAACCTTAAAGGCTACGCAAGGTTTCAAGTCTCCAAATTTATACTTCAGCACATATAATAGAAGTATGACTTTTTTAAGGAGCAAAAGAAAATGATATGGCTAGGATAGAACCCAACTGATAAAAAGTTCAATATTTTTTATTTATAATTACTAAGTTGCAGGGTCCACCCCCCAATCCCCTGGTACCCGTCCAATCCGTTCTTGATCTAGGGTCCTGGTCCAGTCCGGATAGGGTCCCTGATTCACAGGCCTGGTTCAAACCAGGTCGAACCCGGGTGGACCCAGGTGGACCCAAGTCGAACCTGCGCGTCCAACGGCCCAAAAACCAAGTTTTTTTTGCAATTTTTTTTTTTTTTCAAATCTACCACTTAAAAAATTAAAATGTGTTGGTTGAAAATTTTGTACACTTGGGGAAATATACAAAATTGTGGTTTCAACCACAGCACACGAGTAAAAACTCTCCTAATTAAGGGAAGGCTCCCCCTATCTAACTAAAACTGAAATAAAAACAGGATGGGACAGCAGTCTTCCTTCTTTTTTTAAGAAAGACAATATCCTTTTCTCTTCACAGAAAAGGATAGCGATTGAATATGAACAACAATAATTACTTTCAAGTGAAATGAGAGAAAGGAAATGAAGTTTCCTGAAAGCGCAAAGACTTCCGTCACTTCCTTCGGGACGGGACAGCAATATCAAGCTCAAAGACTTGACTATTGGAAGTCCTATCTACCCTTTGCTATACTAAAATTTACAATGAATAAAAGATAACAGCTCAAAGACTGGAATAATCAATTCTTTCAACATAAAGACAAGAAATAATGCGAGCTCAAAGACTTGCTGCTATTTCTTATCAAACAATAATTTTTCTCAAGAATGGACGCAAGCTCAAAGACTTGCTGCTCCTTCAAGAGAGTTTCCTATTCTAATTAATCTTCTCTACTTGCAGCTCAAAGACTTCAAATCAGATTGGACTAAGCTCCTTTAGAACTACTTTGCATAGAAGAAATAAAAAGATTCAAACTCAAACATGTAGCTCAAAGACTCAAAACTTGAGTAATCCTTCTTTAATATTCTTCCAAAACCTTCAATTCACATACATAAGCTCAAAGACTTCTTGCTGTAAATTTGGCAGAGTTTTTGCTTGCTTTCAAAAAGATAAAAACTACAATGGACCTCTCAAGTATTTATAGAATAGGAGGCTTGAGAAAAAGGTGGGAGGATCCCAACTAACTTGAGAGATTCTCTCAACCACCAAGACTCTTTTAATAAATAACTGAGACTTCATTAATTAACTAAGAGTTATTCTAACTAACTAAGACTTATTCAGACTACAGTCCTAATCGGACACAACTTGTAGTTACCTTACATGTAATTACAAAAGTACAAGTAATGTGTAACTTGCATTTTACATAAACTACTTTTACATGTATCTTGTTAAAACAAAATTACAACTAAGAAATTACAAAAAGAGAGAAGATTCAACTAAGTGCTGAAAAACACTTAAGTTGAATTTTGTGAAGACATGAATCCTTGAAACTTCCGGATGCTCGCTTGTAGTTCCTCGGGATTCGGTTCATGAGTGTTCTTAGCAACTACCATAGTCTTCACAATAGT